>NC_086110.1:12456091-12759619 GCF_963921235.1 Mobula hypostoma | reverse complement strand
CAGTCTATCGTATCTGATGTGACTATTAGCTACTTGAACAGAAAATACTAAGAAAATCGTAGAAATTAGTAGTATACTGTAGATTTGGAACGGAGCTCGCAACACGGCCGCCGTACGTGGCACCATTTTAAATGGATCTCTTCAGCTGATCAAGTCAAATGTTTAATCTTTCCATCTCATGAGCAATCTGTTCTTGGCTTGGAATTTCAAGTGCTGATTCTGCACCCAGTACTCTTTTATTTGAGTTAGGTTTTGTGCACACCTGGAAATGACTTCTTAACAAAACATATTCTTGTAAATGGAGATTTTTTTTCCTCCGGTTTCATTACTTAAACCCTAAGATTTTAAAGCCATGAAATTCTTTCCTCTTTCAAAACCTATTTTAACATTCTTTGCATTACATTTATGAATATTCAAATTTGCCAGAGGAAATATCTTAACCAAAATCTTTGTGGTTGTCCATTGACTTTCTTGTCTGTAGCCCTTGCTGTTCTTCATTAAATTTGTGTATTGTCAATTTTGGATTGATAGGGGGAGCAATAACTACTAAATGCCAATTTGTAGCTTTGGCAATGCCTTCTGTGCAGAAAAAATTTGATGCATTTTCTTGGTTTCTTAGTAGAATGCAAAAGTTAGAATTGAGTGAAGCAGGGCGAAGAAAGTACTATGCTGAAATTTTAAAAGAAAAGCTGGAATTTTATTATGAGTACCCATTTCAATAACTGGAAAATATTGGTCACTAATGTGGAAGAAAAAGAGAAAGTGATGCTGCAAGAAGGTATTTAGCTGGTAACTGTCATAACTTTTTTTTCCAAAAAAGAACAGCAAAGGATCATTTTTTTAAAGCAAGAGAAAATAACCCGGCAGTAAACTAGCAAGAAATATAAAAAAATCTTTTGGAGTTTTTAGTATGAATTGCCAATATGCTATGTTTGGATTTCCAGAAACCACTTTAATAAAATACTGTAATTATTAATTGCACACAGTAAAAGCTTACGATATTGTAGGTAATATTGAAATAATTAAGAATTGTCTAACGATCGGTGATTAATAGATCATTTTAGAGTGGAAAGGTATAACTAATAATATGTCACAGTGACAAGTGTTTAGGTCTCCGCTACTTGTAACCAATATCAGTGATTTGAATGAAGGAGTTGCGCCTATTGTCAAATTTACTGACAGTCCAAAAGTAGGTGGGAAATGAGATTGAGGAGATTACAATCTGTACTAAGTTTTAAAAAAAATGGCAGATTTATTACTTATTTATCACTTTGACAAGAAGAATAGACGAGCAGAAGATATTTTAAGTTAAGACATCTGGACGGCCTTGTAAAAAAAGAAGAAAAGGATGTAGATATAAAAGTAATCATAGTCAAATAGAGTATCGATCTTTATTGCAGATGTAGCATAATAGTAGATTTCCCCAATACTGTGTGGGGTATTGAGATCAGCCTTAGAATTTGATCTCCTTATTTACGGATGAAATGTATGCTTTGGAGGCACAGTACAGAGAAGGTACCTAGGTTGATTCATGACATGGAGGAATTAACATGAGGAAAAATTGTAGTGAAGCATAAAATATTGTGAAAGCTCACCAGGGTAAATCCAAAGAAGATATATTCTCTTCTTGAGTGGAATATGTACTTGGAGAGGCCTGTAGGGACAAAGTTTTGAGCAATGGAATCTTGCATTTAAAATAGAGATTTTTTTTATGAGATCCATAAATATCAGGAACTCTTTTGTAAAAATGTTATGGTGACTGAGTCACTTGAATAGATTAATTGGGGGAAATCAATGATGTATAGTTTTTTTTCTTTAAGAGAGTCAAGGTGAAGAGGCAAAGGTTAGATCAGCAAGGGTGTTGATATATGGCGGAGCCAAGTTTGCAAAGGTGTAAGGTCTTCTGCTCCTCTGATGTTCATTCCTACCCTGTCTCTTGGGTGATAGATTGCATTTTCTGGGTGGGTCGTACCTGAATCATTCTTCCCTTTCTCTTGGTTAAATTTCAGTGTTGCATACTGGAAGTTGGACTAAATTGAGAGGTAGTTCTGAAGACTTCCACTTCATTGTCACAGTTGGAATCTTTTTGGGATCCATAACCTTTACTAATTCCAACATGGTTAACTGTTCCTTAAATTGTATATTGAATAAAAATTGATTTCTGTAATAATATGGCTATTCGGGATGAGAGTGGAACACCTGTTTCACACATCTGACTAAAATTGATGTAAAACACTTAAACCTTTAGTCATGATCTCCCTATTTACATAGCTGCTAGCAGCTACCACTTTATATAATTACCACAGTTTGTGCCTAAATATTCGAATATCCTGAAATATCCTGAAAAAGGCGAATGGTATGCTGGCATTTATAGCGAGAGGATTCGAGTACAGGAGCAGGGAAGTACTACTGCAGTTGTACAAGGCCTTGGTGAGACCACACCTGGAGTGCAGTTTTGGTCCCCTAATCTGAGGAAAGACATCTTTGCCATAGAGGGAGTACAAAGAAGGTTCACCAGATTGATTCCTGGGATGGCAGGACTTTCATATGAAGAAAGACTGGATGAACTGGGCTTGTACTCGATGGAATTTAGAAGATTGAGGGGGGATCTGATTGAAACGTATAAGATCCTAAAGGGATTGGACAGGCTAGATGCAGGAAGATTGTTACCGATGTTGGGGAAGTCCAGAACGAGGGGCCACCGTTTGAGGATAGAGGGGAAGCCTTTTAGGACCGATATTAGGAAAAACTTCTTCACACAGAGAGTGGTGAATCTGTGGAATTCTCTGCCACAGGAAACTGTTGGTGCCAGTTCATTGGCTATATTTAAGAGGGAGTTAGATATGGCCCTTGTGGCTACGGGGGTCAGGGGGTATGGAGGGAAGGCTGGGGCGGGGTTCTGAGTTGGATGATCAGCCATGATCATAATAAATGGCGGTGCAGGCTCGAAGGGCCGAATGGCCTACTCCTGCACCTATTTTCTATGTTTCTATGTTTCTAATATGACCGTATGAATTGGTTGCCTGTGTTGTAAGATCACACCCCTGTTTAACGAATACTGCATTTAATGTTTAGCAGTATTTGTTTGATTGCATAATGTAGATTCTTATTGACAACTTTTTTCATGTAGCGCTTTAGCTTTATTTGTCATACAGATATTGAAAGCATCAAAACATACAGTGAAGTGCATCATCTGCATCAACAACCAATACAGTCTGAAGATTGTACGGGGGCCAGCTTGCTTGTGTCACCATGCTTCTTGGCACCGACATAGCTAACCCTAGCTGTATGTCTTTGGAATATGGGAGGAAACTGGTACACTTGGTGGCGGGGGTGGGAGAACCCACATGGTCACGGGGAGAGCGTACAAGTTCCTTCCAAACGGTGGTGGGAATTGAACCCAGTTTGGTGGGAGCTGGTGCTCTAAAGAGTTACACTACCACTGTGCTACCATGCATCACTACTTCTGATACATAAATCAACATTGTACAAGGGTTGGCTTTCTCTTCTGAGTAGTTGAGGTAGAGTCAGGGATATGATGTTTAGCTGCTGGTAGATCTGTTTCAATCCAATCCCACTTATCATAATGATATTGCCAGAAAATACTAGCGGCTAGGATACATATTTCTTGTTAAACCGAAAGTTCTGGCAAGGATGGAACAAAGAAAATCATCGGAGATTTCTTGAGGATTTCCAGTTTTATTGTTTCATCTTTTTTCTGTCACTATTTCTCCAGAGAGTAAGGGTTATAAAACATAAGTGTAATTGTTGGATTTGCTGCAGACAACTTGGGTGAGAAGAATGTCTTGACATTATGTGGTGAATAGGTATGTGGATTTGATTTATTATTTCCATATGAAGCAGCGGTCACAGTTGTCATCATCATAGCTAGTGAAGTAATAAAATAAATGCATGTTTTATCTTTTTTTTGATTTACTATTTGGTGACTTGCAATTGTGTTCGCTGAAGTATAACTGCAAGGTAACCTGTGGAAGCAAACAATAACTACAGTGATGTCAAAGAATATGGCCTCAGGTTATTTCACTGGAATGCTTTAAAAAATTGACGGAACGGCTATGAGTCGTAAAGCCAGTGGACAAAATACTTGATCAAAGGCTAGCGTTAAAGATAATCTTGAAATAAAATTTACTGGGGCTATGGAGGTATGGCATGGCCTTGGCATGATTATCAATGGGATAAGTGAAAGCTGGATGTTTAAGACGTGAATTGGAAACATGCAGGCATTTTAGCATCATTCAAGGGTGGACAAGATAACATTGGAGGTCAGTAATAGGGAGAAGTGAGATGAGGAGAGATCTGATGACCAGGATGAATAAGTGGACATTGTGCTAATGCTTACTCATCTGTTTGGCAATCCCAGGAGTGATTGGTTAATTGAACTTTGTTCATGTTGGGACACAGGTGACAGTGTTTAGAATGATCTGAAGTTTGCTTGGGGTGGGGCATAGGGTAGGTATGCATGCATTGGAAAGGTCACATCTAAAAATAATTAAGTGTGTGGGTTCGTGGCTGCAAGAGTTGAGGCAGTAAAGAAGTCAGCTAGAGGTGAAAGTACTGTTTTTTGTTTGTGATTGAAAGCTCCTCTATGGGTTAAATATGTAACTAAGTTATGGATTGTCTACTAACACCACGATTGTCAGGCAGAGGTGGAGATTTCTGACTAAGTAACTTGTTTATTTTTATGGAAGGTGTAATGATTTAATATGGATTGGTTTCACAACTTTATTAAAAATGTCACTCATGGTAAAAGCAGTGGAAAGAAAGCAGTGAAAATGTTGCATTACTCGGGTTCAGAGTTCAATGTAAATTTATTATCAAACTATATATGTCACCAAATACAAAACTGAGATTAGTTTTCTTGCAGGCATACTTAGTAAATCCAAGAAACATAACAGAATCAATGAAAGACCGCATCCAACAGAACAGACAAACAACCAATGTGCAAAAGACAATAAAGACAATGTGCAGTGAGAAGAGAGCATGGCGTGGGTGGTGGGGTTTGTTTAATAGATGCTGTTTTCCTACAAAAGCACAGTGTGGATGTCTTCAATGGTGGGGAGGGCTTTACCCATGATGGACTGAGCCGTGTTCACGACTATTTGTAGGATTTTATCAAGGGCATTGGTATTTCCATACCCAGCCATGATGCAATCAGTCAGTATACTCTCCACCACACATCGAGAGAAGTTTTATCAAAGTTTTAGATGTCATGCCAAATCCTCTCAAACTTCTAAGGAAATAGAGGCACTGCTGTGTTTTTTCATAATTGCATTTATGTGCTAGGCCCAGGACAGGGCCTCCAAAATGATAACACCAAGGAATTTAAAGATGCTGACTTTCTGCATCACTAATCCTCTGATGAGGACTGGCTTGTGATTCCTTCTCCTGACCTCAATATTCAGCTCCTTGGTCTTACTGATGTTGAATAAGAGGTTGTTGTTATTGCGTCTCTCAGCCAGATTTTCAACCTCCCTCCTTTAAGCTGATTTGTCACCATCCTTGATTCAACCAACGAGAGTGGTGTCGTCAACAAACTTAAGTATGGCGTTGAAGCTGTGCTTAGCCTCAGTCATAAGTATAAAGCGAGTAGAGCAGGGGGCTAAGCACGCAGCTTTGTGGTGCACTAGTGTCAATGGAGATTGAGGAAGAGATGTTGTTACTGTGACGGGGTCCTGAATTACCCCTATGAACTGTGCTCGTTTACCTCTATTAACTGTGCTTTTGAAAAGAGAGAGTTATTTAACACCAACAACTTGTTTTTAAAAGAGAGAGTGATGAAGACTGCTCACAGGTTGTTTATACTTTCTTCAAGGATATTTGCCTGCCTTTTCATTTCTTACACAGAGAGAGGAAGGAGGAGTTATTTGAATAACAGCTGGTATCCAGTACGGTAGGATAAATAGGTCAGATGATATAGAGCTCAGACACGTATAACCGTATAACAATTACAGCACGGAAACAGGCCATCTTGGCCCTTCTAGTCCATGCCGAACTCCTACTCTCACCTAGTCCCACCGACCTGCACTCGGTCCATAACCCTCCATTCCATTCCTGTCCATATAGCTATCCAATTTAACTTTAAACGTCAACATCAAACCTGCCTCAATCACTTCTGCTGGAAGCTCGTTCCACACAGCCACCACTGTCTGAGTAAAGAAGTTCCCCCTCATGTTACCCCTAAACTTTTGCCCTTTAACTCTCAACTCATGTCCTCTTGTTTGAATCTCCCCCACTCTCAATTGAAAAAGCCTATCCACGTCAACTCTATCAATCCCCCTCATAATTTTAAACACCTCTATCAAGTCCCCTCTCAACCTACTATGCTCCAAAGAATAAAGACCTAACTTGTTCAACCTTTCTCTGTAAGTTAGGAGATGAAACCTAGGCAACATTTTAGTAAACCTCCTCTGTACTCTCTCAAATTTATTGACGTCTTTCCTATAATTCGGTGACCAGAACTGTACACAATACTCCAAATTTGGCCTTACCAATGCCTTATACAGTTTCAACATTACATCCCAACTCCTATACTCACTGCTCTGATTAATAAAGGCCAGCATACCAAAAGATTTCTTCTCCACCCTATACACAGGAGATTCCACCTTCAGGGAACTATGCACCATTATTCCTAGATCCCTCTGTTCTACAGCATTCTTCAGTGCCCTACCATTTACCATGTATGTCCTATTTTGATTATTCCTACCAAAATGTAGCACCTCACATTTTTCAGCATTAAACTCCATCTGCCATCTTTTAGCCCACTCTTCTAACTGGGCTAAATCTCTCTGCAAGCTTTGAAAACCTACTTCATTATCCACAGCACCACCTATCGTAGTATCATCTGCATACTTAATAATCCAATTTACTACCCTATCATCCAGATCATTAATATATATCACGAACAACATTGGACCCAGTATAGATCCCTGAGGCACACCGCTACACACCGTCCTCCAATCTGACACACGGTTATCCACCACTACTCTCTGGCGTCTCCCATCCAGCCACTGTTGAATCTATTTTACTACTTCGATATTAATGCCTAATGATTGAACCTTCCTAACTAACCTTCTGTGTGGAACCTTGTCAAAGGCTTTACTGAAGTTCATATAGACAACACCCACCGCTTTACCCTCATCAACTTTCCTGGTAACCTCATCAAAAAATTCAATAAGATTTGTCAAACATGACCTTCCACACACAAATCCATGTTGACTGTTCCTAATCAGACCCTGTCTATCCAGAAAATTATATATACCATCTCTAAGAATATTTTCCATCAATTTACCCACCACTGACGTCAAACTCACAGGCCGATAATTGCTAGGTTTACTCTTAGAACCCTTTTTAAACAATAGAACCACATGAGCAATACGCCAATCCTCCGGCACCATCCCGGTTTCTAATGACATTTGAAATATTTCTGTCAGAGCCCCTGCTATTTCCACACTAACTTCCCTCAAGGTCCTAGGGAATATTTTGTCTGTACCTGGAGACTTATCCACTTTTATATTCCTTAAAAGTGCCAGTACTTCCTCTTGTTTAATTCTTGTACTTCCCATAACTACTCTTCTGGTTTCCTTTACCTTACTCAAGTCAATATCCTTCTCCTTAGTGAATACCGAAGAAAAAAAAATTGTTCAAAATCTCCCCCATCTCTTCTGGCTCCGCACATAGCCGTCCACTCTGATTCTCTAAGGGATCAATTTTATCCCTCACTATCCTTTTCCTATTTATATAACTGTAGAAACCCTTTGGATTTATTTTCACCTTACTTGCTAAAGCTGCCTCGTATCTTCTTTTAGCTTTTCTAATTTCTTTCTTAAGATTCTTTTTACATTCTTTATATTCCTCGAGCACCTCATTAACTCCAGCCTGCCTATATTTATTGTAAATCCCTCTCTTTTTCTGAACCAAGTTTCCTATATCCCTTGAAAACCATGGCTCTCTCAAACTTTTATCCTTTCCTTTCAAACTAACAGGAACATAAAGATCCTGTACCCTCAAAATTTCACTTTTAAGTGATCTCCATTTCTTTATTACAGCTTGTTGTTGAGCCCACTAGGAGATCGGCTGTACTGGATTGGGTATTGCGTAATGAACCAGAGGTGATTAGAGAGATTGAGGTGAAGGAACCTTCAGGAGGCAGTGATCATAACATGATTAAGTTCACTGTGAAATTTGAAAAAGAGAAGCAGAAATCTGATGTGTCGGAATTACAGTGGCATGAGAGAGGAACTGGCCAAAGTTGACTGAAAAGGGACACTGGCGGGAAAGACGGCAGAGCAGCAGTGGCTGGAGTTTATGCGAGAAGTGAAGAAGCTGCAAGACAGGTATATTCCAAAAAAGGAGAAATTTTCAAATGGAAAAAGGTTGCAACCGTGGTTGACAAGAGAAGTCAAAGCCAAAGTTAAAGCAAAGGAGAGGGCATTCAAGGAAGCAAAAATTAGTGGGAAGACAGGGAATTGGGAAGTTTTTAAAAGCTTACAAGAGGAAACTAAGAAGGTCATTAAGAGAGAAAAGATTAACTATGAAAGGAAGCTAGCAAATAATATTAAGGAAGATACTAAAAGCTTTTTCAAGTATATAAAGAGTAAAAGACAGGTGAGAGTGGAGGTAGGACAAATAGAAAATGATGCTGGAGAAATTGTAATGGGAGATAAGGAGGTGGCGGAGGAACTGAATGAGTATTTTGCATCAGTCTTCACTGAGGAAGACATCAGCAGTATACTGGACACTCAAGGGTGGCAGGGAAGAGAAGTGTGCGCAGTCACAATTACGACAGAGAAAGTACTCCGGAAGCTGAATAGTCTAAAGGTAGATAAATCACCCGGACCAGATGGAATGCACCCGTGTGTTCTGAAGGAAGTAGCTGTGGAGATTGCGGAGGCATTAGCGATGGATAGATTCTGGCATGGTTCCGGAGGACTGGAAGATTGCAAATGTCACTCTGCTATTTAAGGTGAGGGCAAGGAAGCAAAAAGGAAATGATAGACCTGTTAGCTTGACATCAGTGGTTGGGAAGTTGTTGGAGTCGATTGTCAAGGATGAGGTTACAGAGTACCTGGAGGCATATGACAAGATAGGCAGAACTCAGCATGGATTCCTTAAAGGAAAATCCTGCCTGACAAACCTATTACAATTTTTTGAGGAAGTTACAAGTAGGCTAGACAAGGGAGATGCAGTGGATGTTGTATATTTGAATTTTCAGAAGGCCTTTGACAAGGTGCCACACATGAGGCTACTTAACAAGATGAGAGCCCATGGAATTACGGGAAAGTTACATATGTGGATAGAGCTTTGGCTGATTGGCAGGAAACAGAATGAGAATAAGGGGATCCTATTCTGGTTGGCTGCCGGTTACCAGTGGTGTTCCACAGGGGTCTGTGTTGGGGCCGTTTCTTTTTACATTGTACATCAACGATTTGGATTATGGAATAGATGGCTTTGTGGCTAAGTTTGCTGACGATACGAAGGTAGGTGGAGGGGCCGGTAGTGCTGAGGAAGCAGAGTCTGCAGAGAGACTTGGATAGACTGGAAGAATGGGCAAGGAAGTGGCAAATGAAATACAATGTTGGAAAGTGTATGGTTATGCACTTTGGCAGAAGAAATAAATGGGCAGACTATTATCTAAATGGGGAAAGAATTCAAAGTTCTGAGATGCAACCGGACTTGGGAGTCCTCGTACAGGATATCCATAAAGTTAACCTCCAGGTTAAGTCAGTAGTGAAGAAGGCGAATGCAATGTTGGCATTCATTTCTAGAGGAATAGAGTGTAGGAGCAGGGATGTGCTGTTGAGGCTCTATAAGGCGCTGGTGAGACCTCACTTGGAGTACTGTGGGCAGTTTTGGTCTCCTTATTTAAGAAAGGATATGCTGACGTTGGAGAGGGTACAGAGGAGATTCACTAGAATGATTCCGGGAATGAGAGGGTTAACATATGAGGAATATTTGTCCGCTTGTGGTCTGTATTCCTTGGAGTTTAGAAGAATGAGGGGAGACCTCATAGAAACATTTCGAATGTTGAAAGGCATGGACAGAGTGGATGTGGCAAAGTTGTTTCCCATGATGGGGGGTGTCTAGTACAAGAGGGCATGGCTTAAGGATTGAAGGGCGCCCATTCAGAACAGAAATGCGAAGACATTTTTTTAATCAGAGGGTGGTGAATCTATGGAATTTGTTGCCACGGGCAGCAGTGGAGGCCAAGTCATTGGGTGTATTTAAGGCAGAGATTGATAGGTATCTGAGTAGCCAGGACATCAAAGGTTATGGTGAGAAGGTGGGGGAGTGGGACTAAATGGGAGAATGGATCAGCTCATGATAAAATGGCGGAGCAGATTCGATGGGCCGAATGGCCGACTTCTGTTCCTTTGTCTTATGGTCTTATTACATCATCCCCATAAAATAATTGTCCCAATCCACTCCTTCTAAATCCTTTCGCATCTCCTCAAAGTTAGCCTTTCTCCAATCAAAAATCTGAACCCTGGGTCCAGTGCTATCCTTCTCCATAATTATATTGAAGCTAATGGTATTGTGATCACTGGACCCAAAGTGCTCCCCAACACATACCTCCGTCACCTGCCCTATCTCATTCCCTAACAGGAGATCCAACACTGCCCCTTCTCTAGTTGGTACGTCTATGTATTGCTGCAAAAAACTATCTTGCACACATTTGACAAACTCCAAACCATCCAGCTCTTTTACAGAATGAGCTTCCTAGTCTACGTGAGGAAAATTAAAATTTCCCACAATCACAACCTTGTGCTTACTACAAATATTTGCTATCTCCTTACAAATTTGCTCCTCCAGTTCTCGGTCCCCATTAGGTGGTCTATAATACACCCCTATAAGCGTCACAACACCTTTCCTATTCCTGAATTCCACCCAACTACCCTCCCTGGACGAGTCCACTAAGCTATCCTGCCAGAGGACCGCTGTTATATTTTCTCTGACAAGCAATGCAACACCTCCCCCTCTTGCCCCTCGTATTCTATCACACCTGAAGCAACGAAATCCTGGAGTATTTAGTTGCCAATCACACTCCTCCTGCAACCATGTTTCAAATACCTACAACATCATATTTCCAGGTATCAATCCATGCTCTAAGCTCATCTACCTTTCTTACAATGCTCCTAGCATTAAAATAGATGCATTTAAGAATATCTCCACCTCTTACTCTCTTTTTATCCTTAATGGAGTCCTGACGAAGGGTCTCTGCCCGAAATATCGACTGTACCTCTTCCTAGAGATGCTGCCTGGCCTGCTGCGTTCACCAGCAACTTTGATGTGTGTTGCTTGAATTTCCAGCATCTGCAGAATTCCTGTTGTTTTGTTATCTTTTTCGTCCTTGGCCCCTACATCTTTGGTCTGAGAGCTCCTGATCTCTGACCCCTGCCTATCCTCCCTCACAGACTGTCTACTTGCTTTTTCTATTTGTGAAGTAACCTCCTCTCTCCTAGTCTCTTTAATTTGATTCCCACCCCCTAACCATTCTAGTTTAAAGTCACCTCAGTAGCCCTCGCAAATCTCCCCGCCAGGATATTGGTCCCCCTAGTATTCAAGTGTAACCCGTCCTTTTTGTACAGGTCACATCCGCACTAAAAGAGGTCCCAATGATCGAAAAACTTGAATCCCTGCCCCCTGCTCCAATCCCTCAGCCACGCATTTATCCTCCACCTCATTGCATTCCTACTCTCAGGGTCGCGTAGCACAGGCAGTAATCCAAACACATGTTTGGACACTGAATGACCTTTGTTGTGGCCGCAGGCAAAGTGGTTTTTGGAGGATCAATCAGGAGGATTGATCAGTGGCTCTTGCAGTGAAAACAAAAGGCAGTGACTGGTGGGTAGTTTTCCATGTGTCCACCCTTCCCTGGGTGATAGCTCCACCACAGAAAACTGGTCCCCTTTGTTGTGGTCACAGTCAGTGCCTTTTAAAGGATTTCGGAGGACAACGAGAAGATCGACGGTGTCAGCTCACCTGAAGACTCAAATCTCAATCTCAATATATCTATCTATCTATCTATCTATCTCCCTCTCCCTCTCTCCCTCTCCCTCTCCCTCTCCCTCTCCCTCTCCCTCTCCCTCTCCCTCTCCCTCTCCCTCTCCCTCTCCCTCTCCCTCTCCCTCTCCCTCTCCCTCTCCCTCTCCCTCTCCCTCTCCCTCTCCCTCTCCCTCTCCCTCTCCCTCTCCCTCTCCCTCTCCCTCTCCCTCTCCCTCTCCCTCTCCCTCTCCCTCTCCCTCTCCCTCTCCCTCTCCCTCTCCCTCTCCCTCTCCCTCTCCCTCTCCCTCTCCCTCTCCCTCTCCCTCTCCCTCTCCCTCTCCCTCTCCCTCTCCCTCTCCCTCTCCCTCTCCCTCTCCCTCTCCCTCTCCCTCTCCCTCTCCCTCTCCCTCTCCCTCTCCCTCTCCCTCTCCCTCTCCCTCTCCCTCTCCCTCTCCCTCTCCCTCTCCCTCTCCCTCTCCCTCTCCCTCTCCCTCTCCCTCTCCCTCTCCCTCTCCCTCTCCCTCTCCCTCTCCCTCTCCCTCTCCCTCTCCCTCTCCCTCTCCCTCTCCCTCTCCCTCTCCCTCTCCCTCTCCCTCTCCCTCTCCCTCTCCCTCTCCCTCTCCCTCTCCCTCTCCCTCTCCCTCTCCCTCTCCCTCTCCCTCTCCCTCTCCCTCTCCCTCTCCCTCTCCCTCTCCCTCTCCCTCTCCCTCTCATCCATCCATCCATCCATCCATCCATCCATCCATCACTACTCAACTCAATACCATGAACTGAACTTTACTCATCATTGTGACTGTATCTTTTTACCCCTAGACTTAAAGAAGCTTGGTTTTTCACATATATTTCCACACTTACTGATTTACTTGTATATAATCATTGCTAACCTGTTTGATTTATCTACATTTATATTACTGTATTGCATAGTTACTAATAAATATCATTAATTAGTAGCAATACCGGACTCCAAAGTGTTTTTTATTTCTGCTGGTTCTTTATTCCCGTCACGGAGTACGTGACATTACCAATCTGAACTGACTGGGGTCTTCAAGTGAGGAAAATCCAATTGCACAAGGAGGTATTAAGGCCTAGGTATTGAAGCTTATTGATTAGCTTTGAGGGGATGATAGTATTGAATGCTGAGCTGCAGTTGATAAAGAACATCCTGATTGATGCATCTTTACTGTCTAGATATTCCAGGGTTGAGTGAAAAACCAATGAAATGGCAGCAACTGTGGATCTGTTGTGACAGTAGGCGAATTAGAGGAGATCCAAGTATCTTCTCAGGCAGGATTTGATGTTTCATCATCAACTTCTCAAAGCACTTCATCACAGTGGATGTAAATGCTACTGGACAATAGTCATTGAGACAGATTACCATGTTTTTCTTAGGCACCACTATAAGTGAAGCTTGCTTGAAGCAGGCAGGTACCTCAGATTGCTGATGCAAGAGGTTAAAGATATTGTTGAGCACTCCAGCGGTTTGATCAGCACAGGTCCTTAGCACTCAGCCAGGTACAGTACCCCATCCGGCCGGGATGCTTTCCATGAGTTCACCCTTCTGAAGGCTATTCTCAAGTCAGCCTCGGAGACTGAAGTCACAGGGTCATCAGGGGCTGTGGGAGTTCTTGAATGCTCTTCCATGTTTTGAAGGTGAAAGCGAGCATAGAAGGCATCGAACTCATCCAGGAGCAAAGCCTTGTTTTCACTTATGTTGCTTGATTTCATTTCTTAAGTAGTGATAGTATTCAAGGTGTGGCACAGCTGTCAAGCATCCTTCAGTAATTCAAGTTTGGTCTGGAATTGCCACTTTATGAGTGCTTTGAGAAGACAATTTATTTGTACTAAATAACTAACGTTGGCCACATTATTGCAGTGTTTGTTCCAATTTGTATGTAGCCTTATTTCAGAGTAAATAGCATCAGCATTTGGGTGTCTTTCAAGATTGTGACATGATCATCTATAATAATAGTCATAGTCATACTTTATTGATCCCGGGGGAATCTGGTTTTCGTTACAGTTGCACCATAAATAATAAATAGTAATAGAACCATAAATAGTTAAATAGTAATATGTAAATTATGCCAGTAAATTATGAAGTAAGTCCAGGACCAGCCTATTGGCTCAGGGTGTCTGACCCTCCAAGGGAGGAGTTGTAAAGTTTGATGGCCACAGGCAAGAATGACTTCCTATGACGCTCTGTGCTGCATCTCAGAGGAATGAGTCTCTGGCTGAATGTGCCCACCCAGTACATTATGTAGTGGATGGGAGACATTGACCAAGATGGCATGCAACTTAGACAGCATCCTCTTCTCAGACACCACCGTCAGAGAGTCCAGTTCCATCCCTACAATATCACTGGCCTTACAAATGAGTTTGTTGATTCTGTTGGTGTCTGCTACCCTCAGCCTGCTGCCCCAGCACACAACAGCAAACACGATAGTACTGGCCACCACAGACTCGTAGAACATCCTCAGCATCGTCTGGCAGATGTTAAAGGACCTCAGTCTCCTCAGCAAATAGAGATGGCTCTGACCCTTCTTGTAGACAGCCTCAGTGTTCTTAGACCAGTCCAGTTTATTGTCAATTCGTATCCCCAGGTATTTGTAATCCTCCACCATGTCCACACTGACCCCCTGGATGGAAACAGGGGTCACCGGTACCTTAGTTCTCCTCAGGTCTACCACCAGCTCCTTAGTCTTTTTCACATTAAGCTGCAGATAATGCTGCTCACACCATGTGACAAAGTTTCCTACCATAGCCCTGTACTCAACCTCATCTCCCTTGCTGATGCATCCAACTATGGCAGAGTCATCCGAAAATTTCTGAAGATGACAAGACTCTGTGCAGTAGTTGATGGAATATTGATGGAAAATAACTTGTTTACCAATGAGCACACATCAAAGTTGCTGGTGAACGCAGCAGGCCAGGCAGCATCTCTGGGAAGAGGTACAGTCGATGTTTCAGGCCGAGACTCTTCGTCAGGACTTGTTTACCAGTGAACATGCTTTTGAGTGCAAGAAGCAGATATCAGTGTTAGCTGCTGTATTGGCAGATGGCATGGGCTAACACTTGGTGAGGTGGATAGTCCACCAATGCAAGGATGAGAAAGTGGTTAAGAGCAAATAGATGGGAAAGAGCTTCAGCTTGAGGGAGCGTTGAATGCCTCCTATCTTTGATGTAAAGGGTGGCACAAAAGGAGGCTGCAGACTGAATTCCACTGAAGTTTGATGCTGGGCAGTGGTGGAAAGGTTTGAGTACTGGGAATGTTTTTTTTAGATTATGATTGGAACAACAGCATTACCAATAAAGTGAGAAAATGTAGTTGTCATTGCTCCAACATTGTAGTTGAGGAGGGGTTAAAAGTGGGAATATTATGGCATATTTGGGTAAAAAGGAATATGAAAATAGCTCTAAGGTTTGGAGTGTTTTTATGGGTTGAGAGCAGCCAGATGATCTGAAACTTTGTTGACCAATATTTCATCATTTTTGGCCTAGTGCAAATGTAATGAACTCTTCAGTGTTAAGTTTTAAAAATGTTGTTTATGTTATGTATAATTTATATTGATGTCAATTTGTTAATTTGTGTTTGTAATGTGTTATGCTACTATTTCAAAAAGCTAATTTCCATGGCATACCCTGGTTATGTATGTACTTCCATGGTGATAAACTTGAATTTTTTTTTCATAATTTCATAAAACTAAAACTCTGCTGTTGACAATGCATGGAAACTAGTTTAGAAAATTTTTGCTCAAACTGACTGTCTTGGGTCCCATGAATTTCTCTTTAAGTGGCATTTTGATTGGCTCTGGCACTGCATTTGTCTGGTGTAAAACCTCCCTCTGATACATGGAAAATGCTTGTATGCAGTGTGATACCTGACTTTTATTATGGGGACAGGATCACTTGCAGAAGACTTTGGTTTTAACAATTCAATTTACACACAAACAATGGTTTTTTATTGGGCAACACTCAAATTGCATTCTTTTTCTGACTGAAATTTCTGATCACATTCAATACAGATTCATTCCATTGCCCATGGAGGTGGGATCATAGTCACATTTAGGAGCTTTAATGTCATACTAGGCAGTTGTGGCTGCTGCTGGTCTCAGTAGCAGCCAGCTTGGCCAGTTGTTTGCATTGAAATCTCCAACGTAATGCAATCTGCTTGGAGACTAGCTGAAGATATCCAGTCAGGGCTGCCTGCCCATGACCCTGATGAGCCTTTTTACCACCATAACTTGAACAGGTAACCTTCCAGGGCCCTCTGTTCCTTTGAGAGACATTCTCAGATTGTGGCATACTTTCATTAAGTATCCATCCCTAAAGTTAGATGGGTGCTCCGTATATTATTGGGGGCTGGGTTGGGGAGGGTCGGGGGTTGGGGACCATATATCCCCTTCAGACAACATACATCAAAGTTGCTGGTGAACGCAGCAGGCCAAGCAGCACCTATAGGAAGAGGCGCAGTCGACGTTTCAGGCCGAGACCCTTCGTCAGGACTAACTGAAGGAAGAGTGAGTAAGGGGTTTGAAAGCTGGAGGGGGAGGGGGAGATCCAAAATGATAGAAGACAGGAGGGGGAGGGATGGAGCCGAGAGCTGGACAGGTGATAGGCAAAAGGGGATACGAGAGGATCATGGGACAGGAGGTCCGGGAAGAAAGACAAGGGGGGGGGTGACCCAGAGGATGGGCAAGAGGTATATCCAGAGGGACAGAGGGAGAAAAAGGAGAGTGAGAGAAAGAATGTGTGCATAAAAATGAGTAACAGATGGGGTACGAGGGGGAGGTGGGGCCTTAGCGGAAGTTAGAGAAGTCGATGTTCATGCCATCAGGTTAGAGGCTACCCAGGCGGAATATAAGGTGTTGTTCCTCCAGCCTGAGTGTGGCTTCATCTTTACAGTAGAGGAGGCCGTGGATAGACATGTCAGAATGGGAATGGGATGTGGAATTAAAATGTGTGGCCACTGGGAGATCCTGCTTTCTCTGGCGGACAGAGCGTAGATGTTCAGCAAAGCGGTCTCCCAGTCTGCGTCGGGTCTCACCAATATATAAAAGCCCACGTCGGGAGCACCGGACGCAGTATATCACTCCAGTCGACTCACAGGTGAAGTGATGCCTCACCTGGAAGGACTGTTTGGGGCCCTGAATAGTGGTAAGGGAGGAAGTGTAAGGGCATGTGTAGCACTTGTTCCAGGGATTGTCTCTGTTGGGCCACATGCTCTGAATTCTGAGAACTCACAGGGCATTATTTAGGAATGCTATTGCTGATAGTGGCTGCTTTCAGAGTGGCATGATGCAGTTAAGCCAAAAATTCTGTTCCTTGGCCTTGCAATTAAAGTTGTTGCTTTTCAGGTAACTCCAGTAAATAACTTCAATGTGACTCTCAGTGTTGTTTTAATGCGATGGAAAACTAGCAACTAAGGCACTAAGTTCCTAGATGTGATTTTATTTATTTGCCTGCAATGTAACTAGTTTTTCCAAAAAAAAATCAAAGTTGCTGGGCTCCAGGAAATCATGTTCCTATTTTGTGAGTTCAGTTTTATTTTTCCATTTTGGATGCTCATGTGAGGGAATTGACTTCAGGTAGAAAGTTTACTTTGTGCTGCTTTAGAAATTCCTAATAGCTAAATCAAGATGTTTTTAGTAGAAATAGAACAGTTAATCATTAATGAAGCAAAGAAACCTCGTGATTTTGTCAGTGGAACCATAGCTAAAATCATGTGTACTTTAACAATTTTATTTTAAATTTTAAATCTTCATTTTAAAATAAAGTTAAATATTTCTGAAAATGCATGTGGATTTTTCAAACACAAAAGGCAAAATAAATGTTGTCATGCTGTTATTTTGGCCTGGATTCCTTTAAAATATGTGATGTTCAGTTTGCTTTTTGTTTGTGATGGACTCTGTTCCCTGACCATAGCAATAAATGTTCGTTCATAATATAGCAGAGCGCAGACCATTAGGCAGCTTGTTTGCAGTTTAGCAGATTACAGAATCTGATTGCAAAGTGATTGTGTATGTGTGTATTTTCTTAACTCTTACAGATGTTTGACTTGTATTGCTCCTGTATCTGGGGAGAAAGGTAATGTAGTTCCTGCAGGGAAATAGATCTTCAATCTTGTTCTGTTTGGTAACTGGTTCCTGATTAAGTATAACTTTGAAATCTGAGCCTTGATTCTATTTCTATTCCTATTACAGTAATTTGTCTCATGGTGTCAGATATTTGTGCACATTGAACTTGTCAGAATTTAATAGCTACAGCATTTTCCTGCCATCCTACTTGGAAGCTAATCCCAACTGTCAACCACAATTGTCCGAAGCAGTGTTGATGAGCATCAATTTTATGTATATTATGCTGGTCTTGATTTAGACTTGGCAAGATTAAGGCAGAATAGTTTTGGGTGACCTTTCACCTAACTTACACTATCCAGTTTATCTATGATCCTTTAACTTGAATTCTCATTTTTGGAATCACTCCTATTTCTGTAATTTTCTCCATTCTCCTAACCGTAATTTAATAGCTCCAACATTGGCACTCCAGACTTCAACTCCCAAGACTTTAAGCCCTGCAATTTGTTTCCCTTACCATCAGTTCCCTCTGTTTTTTTTCTAAGATGTTACCTGTTTGAGTGTTTGGCCAACTGCTCTCATGGCTCACTTTTCAAACTTTTGTTTAACATTGTTTCTGTGAGCAAAATACTCCAAGATGCTGCATTAAGCTCATGACTTAAATGACTATTTTTGTGGGCTTTATTCCACTTGCTCTTTAAAGTATTACTCTGAATTTGTATTACTCCTCCTGCAGTTCACTGTCTTGTGTAGGTGATTTGGAAGAACACATCTCTCTCTGCTCATTAACCCAAATGTAATCTACTTTTAGAGTTAGCAGTGTCTTAGCTCTATTTGTCAATTTATTGGTAGTGGTGGTAGGGGAGGGGTGAAGCTAATTTCAGTTTTGGACATCCATTGAAAAGTGAAGTTTTTGTAACTGTTGATGGCAATGATCCAGTTGCTGAAGCTGTGTTGTTAATTTGTTTTCCAGGTGCTGGTGAACACAGCATGTTGTCTTCTGATGTTAATTGGAAAACTGATCCAGTACGTGGTCTTTGGAACTCTGCGGGTCAGTGAAAGACAGGTAAGGGTCAATTTTTAAGACTGGAAGGAGTAAAACTCTTTAAAATATTGCAATTATATTTTATCTCCTATTTGCAATGTCTTTAGAAGATTAGTCTTCTGAAGCTTAGTGTTTGTGTTTGTTTGTGTCAATTTGAAAAAAGATTTTAAAAATGAGCATGTGCTTTAGGGAAGTTCCCTTGTATTCTTCCAGTACTCCATTGCAATCAAAAATATCAGCTTCACTTTATTCCCACTGTTCCCAAGTTACCTTACATGCATAGTTACTGAGATTAGTGGTAAAGTCCTACAGTTAGTTCTTCTCGAGCTGAGGTCAGGAAGTAAGGCTCGAGCATTATATTTATACCTTTTGTATTAATCTTAAATTGTGCACTGGAATTTCTTGGAAATCTGAATATAGTTTTTCAAACTGAACTCAAGATATTTTAGTGTAACTAAAAAAAAAGGTACAAATTCTAAGGGGAAAAAGCTTTTAAACAGGTAGTTTTGCCATCTTTTGCCAAAAAAGCCCTTTAAGAGAGAGAATACTGAATGTTTATAGAGGTTTAGAAGCCATGCTTCTGCCCTTACTTAGTAACTTGTATTATTTAAATTCCTGTTATTTTAGCATCCAACCTTCATCCCTTGACCCTATTCCTTTACCTGATGATTATACAACTCTTTTTCTTCTCATAGCCATATCGCTTTGTAAGCTGTTCCTCCTTACTTTGGCACACTAGTCAAATGACTTCAGATGTTGTGAAAGAAATAATTGAAGGCAGCCTTTTATAGTTCTCAGGTTCAGACTGTGGAACGTTCAGCTGCTCTTTGCAGTGTACAATGTCCAGGGCTTTCAATTGCCAATCATTGCTAGTCTTTCTTAAATAATGACATACTACAGATGTAGGATGATGTACACTGTGATTTTAATTTGCAGAGATAGTAAACATTTGTACCAAACCTCTTGAATTAAAATAGAGCAATTCCATAGAGTGGATAAAAATTGATCTGGTGAAATTGTTGTGCAAGGATAATATTTGGGCAAGTACAATTTGAAAAGCTAGCTTTTCTATACAAATAGGATCTGTTTTCAGCCACTGAAGAGGCAAGGATAGTGCTCCAGCACTATGGTGTAATGTCCAGATTTATGTTAGACACAAAGCAAAATGTCACGCAATCAGGAACTTGTGGAAATTTAAGCAACACACATAAAAGTTGCTGGTGAACGCAGCAGGCCAGGCAGCATCTCTAGGAAGAGGTGCAGTCGACGTTTCAGGCCGAGACCCTTCGTCAGGACTGCTGCGTTCACCAGCAACTTTTATGTGTGTTGCTTGAATTTCCAGCATCTGCAGAATTCCTGTTGCTTGTGGAAATTTGTACTGCTTATTATGATGTGTTAATCTGACCCAAGCAGAACCTTTTATGATGAACTTCCTGACTCTTGTTTCCTCTCTATAGCACCTGAAGGATAAATTTTGGAATTTCGTTTTCTACAAGTTTATCTTCATATTTGGTGTGCTAAATGTTCAAACTGTCGAGGAGGTGGTGATGTGGTGCCTTTGGTTTGCTGTTCTTGTCTTCCTTCACCTCATTGTCCAGCTATGTAAAGACCGCTTTGAATACGTAAGTCATGGACTTAAGTCCGTAAATTTAACTTGTGTATTGTACCTAAACAGGTTTGTATTGTAGATTATTTAACTTCACTTACAAACCCACAGCAAGTTATAAAGGAAAGATTATCCCGCTCAAATTTAAAATATTTTTATGAACTTGCTTATTTTCTTCCATTTACTATTTTATAAACATGATTTGGATCAACACATTTAGACAAAACAATTGTAGTTTAATTTTAGCACAGTTTAAATGGAAACAGTTTCAATTAGAAACTTAAAAAGTTCTCTGCCTTGTATCACTTCTATTACAGCTACTATTTAGCAATGTTGCAATTTCTGACAATATTTGGTGTTATACTGGCTCTAGTGTTTACGCAGACCTCATCTTGTGTACTAAACAAATGAATTGTTTTAGTATTACTGTGAGGGCGCAAATAATGAACTTTTGTCTTGTCACCTTTACAGCTAAGTAAACCATTGCTCAGTTCCACAAGATTGCCTTTTGATCCTGGTAGACTAAACATGAGCAAATACATCAGGATTTAATTTCTGAGCTTCAAAGCACTCATAAGTAAAGAACTCGGCAATAAAGGTGCATCTTGTATAATCTCAACTGACTTTATAGAATCAGAAAGTTGACGACAGAAGGAAGCTTCTTGTCCCTTTGTGCCCACTAGTCAACAAAGTGACGTATAACTTGATTTCATCTTACAGCATTTGATCTGTAGCCCTATAGTAGTGGTCACCAACCTTTTTAAGCCCAAGATCCCCTACCTCGACCTCAGTGAAAGTCAAGATCTACCTACTAAATCGTTTAGAGAAAAAACAGCTCAGATTGTACTTCCAATTTGAGGCCTATTATTTGGCCAAATTGTATTTGAATTACACAAAATACTTTTGTCAAACTTTCAAATTAATTCAAACAAGAAAACACTATAACTAGCATATCAAACAGGCCGTAGCTGTCTTTCTTTAAGAACATTACAATACTTCACACTTTTAATTCTAAGTTTCATTATTTAATTTTATTTCAACACGAAAAATATATGAATAAATATTGACTGTTGCACTCAGTGTGAAGACTGGGGCTGAATACCTTCTGCTAGTTCCCTGAAATTTGGCTCATAACTACAGACAGCCAGTCTGAGACAGTCTGTGAGGTGCAGGGTTGCCAACTGTCACGTATTCCCCCTGCTAAGGTAGAGCGTTCCTATGAAACCGTTCGTGCCGAAATGCTTTATATCGAAGAAGCAATTTATATGGGAAAAAATTTTGAGCGTTCCCAGACCCAAAAAAAACCTACCAAATCATACCAAATAACACATAAAACCTAAAATAACACTAACATATAGTAAAAGCAGGAATGATATGATAAATACACAGCCTATATAAAGTAGAAATAATGAAAATATGCCAAAACCGATTAGTGGGGTTTAAAAATCGGCACGTACGCACATGCGGACACAGGTGCCCGCGCAAAGCTTGATGGTCATGGTAGTCTTTCTCGGGGTAAACACAAATGTCCGGGATTTGACTGCTTACTTTTGTCCCTTATATGGGAGTGAGAAAGTTGACAACCCTAGTGAGGTGTCTGTCAGTAAGTCAGCTCCTGTATTTAGATTTAGTAATTTTCATCTGTGAAAATGCAATTTCACATAGATAAGTTGACCTGAAGTAGGCACTGACTTTTAGAGCTATAAAACCAACGCACACATTGCACATTGTTGGGTCCCCATCAGTAGTAATTGCCACCAGTTTATGAATGGGGATGTCATTTTCATGGACATATTTTTAAAAGCTCATTGTAAATATCCTCACCTCTCATTCTTTCCTTTAATTGCAAAAGAGTGAGGAAGTCTTCCTTTGTTGTAAAATCCTGGAAAGCCATTCTGACAAATACAACAAGCTGAGCTGTTTGCATTACATCCAGGGATTCATTGAACTGTAGTGAAAAATATTCACGTCCTCTGACGGTGACTCTACCCTCCTTGTTACTGTTGCAGGGCCAAGCAGTATATTATGTATTGCGGTTGTGATGCCGTTTTTGTTTTTAAAGTCATTAAAAACAGTCTCTGCGGTAATGGCCATTGCTTCCTTGAATAAATCGCCATCTGTAAAAGGCTTCTTGTGTTTAGCCAAAAGGTGACTTGCACGAAATTATGCTTCAATAGCAGCCTTATTTTGAGCAACATGTTTTGTGGAAAACGATTGCTGGGCCTTCAACCCCGATTTCAGCTCCTCAACTTTCCAGGCACGAATTGCGCTCTTTGGGGGGGTAGGTATCTTTAAATTCCTGGTGGTTGGTGTTGTGGTGCCGCTCCACATTCCCCCTTTTAGTCAGTGCTTGTGTTTGGTGGCACAACCATACACACTTGTCTTTTACCAAGGTAAATAGAAATTCCTCTTCCCATTCTGGATGGAATTTGTATGTTTTCACCTTCTTTCATGGAGCCTCCACTATGCTGTCAGGATATCACAAGCGATTGCCGATTGCGTCGTCTCTGATCTGGGCTGACATTCACGTGCTGGGTGGCACCTAATTAATTACCTTGTTTATTTGGGCTTTTTTTCTTAAAAATGTGCTGTGTGCATCCCGACTACCGCTGTACCCCTGTATGCTTCGTGGCCCGGAGGTTGGGGACGCTGCCATATATTGATGTTTGTGACAGTCTGTACTCTTACCTAATCTGATTGGTCACTTTGATGCAGCACAGGCTACGCCGAAAACGCGGTGCATGGCGGGGGAAGTACACACATACGCACTGGGCAGTAAGAACGGAACTAAACCCCCGCAACCCGGAAACAATCTCTCTTTACAAACAGCTTTTTAGTGAAAATATTGCTATATTAGCCTAATCAGTATTACTTACTTTTATAATGCTCACATTACAACAGTATTTGTGTATTTATTTTTGATTTTTCTTCGGGATCTATTGGGAAAGTCTTAAAGATCGACGGGTTGACGACCCCTACCCTATAGTATAGAGTCCTTTTAAATTCACATTCACTTTATAAATTGCTGATGGAGCTGTGATTACCCTTCCAGATGTTGGATTAAAGATCTCAATCACTCTGAGTGACTTTTATTCTGCATTCATCTTGTATCTCTCCCTGCTATCAACTAACTTAAATCTATTAAAACAAAACCTGCAGATGTTAGAAAATGGAAATGAAAATAAATATTGATGGGAATAATTCATAGATTAAACAAAATTTATGGAGAGAGAAATAGTGTTTCAAGTTAACAATATTTCATCAGAACTGAGAATGAAATGTCATTGACTGTTCCTCTTTCTACGGAAGCTGTATGATCTAAATGTTTCTAGCATTATTTAATGTTTTTAGGTTTCTTTTATTTTATGCCCCCTCCTCTTTGGCCTCAATGGGTAACAAGCCTCGTGCTCCTATGATTTCTCTTTCTAACAGACGTTTGTGTTTTGAAGAATCTGTGGACAAACACTGCAAGGTCAATTTGTTATTCGACATTGCACAATTTATTGCTTACTTTAAGTAAAATACATTATCTTGTACTTTTGGATTAAATTCCATTTGTCACTTTTCAGCCTGATTGGCCATACAATTATGAAGTTGAAAGTCTGGCCAACTTGCGTATCATCTGCAAATATCTTACAGATCCCTACATTTAATTCTAAAATGTTAATTCTGTGTATGTCACAAAAATACTAGTTTAATATTATTATCTGCTCTTTGCTACTGGGTTGAACCAAATTGCAACCCTCTTGGATCCTGTGCAGCATCATATTTTAACTAGTTTACCATAGACAAATTTGTTTAAAATCTTGCTGAAATCTACATAGACTTCCACAAATGCGCTGTCTTTGTGGACTCATTATGTTTCCTTCAAATTAATCAAATACAACTTTCCCATAAAATGGTTTTCCTTGACTCACTGCTGAACTTTACTTCTGAATGAATGTTTAAATTGATATAAATAATTTGCCTACCACTGAAATTAAAGAAATTGACCTTTTTAATTATGATTGAAAAGGAGGTAAACTATGGCATTAATATTACAATATTTCTGTTCTCCATTAGGACTTTTGCAATGATGAGGAAAAATGAAGAGTAGCTGCAATTCATTCCTTTGGTGCTTTTAACTCCCTGGGATATGTTTCATTTGGTCCTGCTAGGTTTATCCCCTTCCAATTCCATATACTCCTCCGTCCTGTCCATATTTCATCTACTTTCTCAACAGCCTGTTCTGCTGTTTTCCAATATTCCTCTTTCTACACACATACACCATGCCATTTTCAGGACTCTTAGAAAAATAGACTCAAACCATATCCTTCACCTCTTTTGTTCCCTTTTATTTGTCTTGTTTACTGTCTACTTAAAATGAAGAAAATCCTAAAACGTTCCACTTGCTTATTTTTGTGACAGCTCTTTGCTTTCTTCTGTTCCTTATTAATTTTCACCCTGTGCCTCCATTCTTGACTTTTTATAGTGTTATTTCTCTTTGATACAGATGTAATGCCCTGGTTTATATTTTTTTTACCTGTGCGCTGTATGTATTTCAAATTGTGCTGCTCTGAGCAAGCTGTTTTTTTTCAGCTTATGTTTGGGTTACTGTTGAAGATAAGTGAGAGGAGAAATGTGTGCCATCCAATTAGGATGGTCGGATTAAGGGGAGGTTTCTTTGGTGAGGAACACTAAGGTTGGGCTTGGAGTTTTTGTTTGAGAGGAGATGAAGAGAGAAGATGCTGGGGAGAACCGGTCGTAGCATAGGATCCAGTGGGAGACCAGTTTGTTCGAGATGGATTGTGAGTGAAGTTCGGAAGGTGGTGTGTGCTTTCACGTTGACCGAGGGCACAGCGAGTCAATGACAGAGAAGTTCAAGATGAGCTCCAACTTGTGCACATTTCACTACTTAATTAGAATGGGCCCTTTTCTTTTAGTTATTCTTTACTAACCCTTTAGTTAAGACTCATAAATATAATTCCGTTAATCATATGCAGTGTACTGTCTGTTATTTCGTGGCATCAGTTTGTAACAGGGTAGCAAATGACACAGCATCTAAACAAACCGGGGTTTGGGGTAGGATCAAGCGCGCCTCAATCTCACGGGTTTGGTGGGGCTGGAGGTTGTCTTCCCTAGATTTGTGCAGCCAAGGTGTTTCACAGGCTTGCCCTTTTTGCCTTCTACCCTGTACAAACTTTGCCCAGTCTGGGTGTTCCACGTTTGGCAGTTCTTTTCTGTATCATTTGAATCTTTTTAAATGCCTCCAATTGCTTTGAAACAGCTATAGCACGAAGTAACTGGTTACTGTCCATATTTTTATTCTTCCTTTCCCAGCCAAATAAAATTGGCTGTGTATTGTTTCAATCCTGTTTTATCGTTGTCCTTTTTCCTTAACAATATGAATTCTAACTGGAATTTGAATTCTCATCACAAAGGTGTTCTCTCACTGATTTTATTCCTTCCCCTGCTCTGTCTCATTCCCTTAAAACTTAAGTTTTCAACTGCTGTCTTCTCTTTCCCCAACCCTTGACCCCCAATCCTCTTGTGCTTACTGCATACTGGCTGAATTTGTTTTATGAATTGTAATAACTTGCTCCTCTACCCTTTTAGACTGGATCCCAACTAATATCTGGATAATTAAATTCTGCCTAAAATTCACTACCTTTACATTTCTCAAAGTTTGCTTGTAAATTTGCACTTTAGATATACTTTTCCAACAATGTGATTATATTTTCCTCCACCCTCCAGTTCAGTCCATAGAACCTCAGATGATCCTCCTGACATAATTTCTCAAAGCTTTGATTATATTGAACCATTATTATCAATCAGATTTGTACTAGCTCCCTGATGGTTTAAAAAAAATGGTGGTTTAATTATTGAAGATATTATGAAAGCTCTGCCCTGTGATGCAAGTTGCAGGTATAGGTGTGGTATTGAATGTTCACAAATTTGTTATTTTATATTGCTGTATCATGCTCTTATAAGTTGGGATGATTTGAATGGTGACATATAAAGAACTTAAAAATTCAAAACTTGGAGAAAATTGGTCTGTACTCACTGAAACTTAGAAGATTGAGGAGGGATCTCATTGTTGGCTCCATCTTGGGTACTAGCCTACAAAGTACCCAGGACATCTTCAAGGATCGGTGTCTCAGAAAGGCAGCGTCCATTATTAAGGACCCCCAGCACCCAGGGCATGCCCTTTTCTCACTGTTACCATCAGGTAGGATGGTATGTGGGCACATGGCCAAGTGGTTAAGGTGTTCTACTAGCGATCGTGAGTTCGAGCCCCAGCCCGAGGTAGTGTGTTGTGTCCTTGAGCAAGGCACTTAATCACAGTGCTGTGCGACGACACTGGTGACAAGCTGTATGAGTCCTAATGCCCTTCCCTTGGACAACATCGGTGTCGTGGAGAGGGGAGACTTGCAGCATGGTCAACTGCCGGTCTTCCATACAACCTTGCCCAGGCCTGCACCCTGGAGAGTGAAGACTTTCCAGGCACAGATCCATGGTCTCGCAAGACTAACGGATGCCTTTAACTTAAACCATCAGGTAGGAGGTATAGAAGCTTGAAGACACACACTCAGTGATTCAGGAACAGCTTCTTCCCCTCTGCCATCCGATTCCTAAATGGACATTGAACATTCCTAAATGGACACTACCTCATTTAAAAAAATACTATTTCTGTCTTTTTGTACAATTTTTAATCTATTCAATATACATACACTGTAATTTATTTATTATTATATATTTTTTCTTCTGTATTATATATTGCATTGAACTGCTGCTGCTAAGTTAACAAATTTCACGTCACATAATAAACATGATTCTGATCCTAAAAACTATCGAATATTGAAAGACCTAGTGGATGTGGAGAGATGTTTCTTATAGTGGGGGAGTCTAGGACCCAAAGGCATGGCCTCTGAATAGAAGGACTTCCCTTTAGAAAGGAGATGTGGAGGCATTTCTTTAGCCAGAGAGTGGTGAATCTGGACTTTGTTGCCACAGACAGATGTGATGGCCAAGTCATTGGGTATTATTTAAAGCGGAAGTTGATAAGTTCTTGAATAGTAAGGGTGTCAAAGGTTACTGGGAGTAGGCAGGAGAATGGGATTGAGAGGGATAATAAATTAGATATGATGGAATGGTGGGTCAGACTCAATCGGCTGAATAGCCTAATGCTGCTCCTGTATCTTATGGTTTTATAATCTTGTGATACTCTAATCCAAAACTGTATCTGCCATTTTAACAATCTAACTATTCCATATTTTCCTGTAACAGAAACAGAGTTTAACAGGTTAGATTGAGATTTGCAAGTTGTGTAAAAGTCTTTACAAAACAAAAACTAAGCAGGGCAAACAGATTGTTTTGAATCCAGCTAATTTTTCTTTTGTCCTTTGAATGGAATTAATTAGTAGCTCCTGATGTAATCTTATTCCTGGCGCATTTTACTTTCCTTTAATTTTTGTCTCTTTTTGCTCTACTTATTACATTGTTCTTTCTTTGCTTCCAGTTATCTTTCTCACCAACTACTCCAATGAGTAGCCATATCAGAGTCTTGGCACTGCTGGTTTCGATGTTACTGTCCTGTTGTAGTCTGGCTGTGGTTTGTGTGCTGGTTGGATTTTCACACGGAATGCATACTCTCTCTTTCATGGCAGCTGAGGTAAGATAACTAATGTGTATGGCAGTAGCTGATTGTGTGATCACTCTGTATGGAAATGGAGACTTTGCAATAAAAGATATTTTACAGATTTCTCTTTTTTTAAATATATCTCCCATGCTAGATTGTTAATATATAGATGCATTTTTTGGTCAGTGTTGTGCAAACAGAAAATTCATTTCAGTAATTTCCATTTTTGTACACAATTACTTGCAAGGAACTATATTATGAGATTTCTTAATTTCTTCTGTTCCAGTGTTTGGTGGTGACTGTACGGACAGCGCATGTTATTCTGAGGTAACTATAGTATATGATTTTCAAGGTGTTTGAAGAATTGTGGATGGCATGGTGACAGTGTTCAGTTAGCAATTCATAATGTTAAATGTTTATTGGTCACCTGGTCATACAACAAGTTAGAATACTGTCCTTTCATTTCCAAGGTGTGTTTTTGTTTTTCCCCCTTTTTACTGTCACTTGAATAAAGTTGCAAGAACCAAGCTGTAGAGCTACGTTTATTCTTGTAGCACACTAGCATACTGAGGAGATGGTTTAATTAATGAAATTACTGAAATTTGTTAAACATTTTAAGACTGCCTTCACAATTTTCCTTTTGAGCTGTGGTTGGTCCTGTTTATAGGTACTTTATTCATCTCTGGGACCTGAATCATGAGGGCACTTGGGAGAGTAAAGGCACCTATGTTTATTACACTGATTTTGTCATGGAATTGAATCTTCTCTCAGTGGATCTAATGCATCACATTCACATGCTGGTAAGTTGTATTTAACTGCACATGACTCTCCGGATTTGGGGTAAACTGGTTAGCCATATTGGTTTATAGCTCAACAACATTGGGTTGCCGACAATCTTCCAAGATTCTGCTACTAAGTAAATGGTAGCGTTCTCTTTCCAATGGATGTGCTAAACATTAGTCGTGTTCAAGATAGTTCTGTTCATAATTCTGGAATTTGAATTGAACCTTAATGTTTTAGACTTGATTCCATGCCCATTCAAAACTGTGGAACTCTGCCTGGACTTTTACCATCCATTGCCAAGCATAAACAGGAAGCTCTCAATGGGCTATTCAGTAATTAGAGTGGCACATCACATTTTTTTTGAATGTAAGGAGTTTTTGGAATTAAAGAATAAAGGTCATGACTGTAAGCTGTTGATAAGAGTCCCAGAAAATACCCTGAGTTCCAGACAGCAGTTTTCACAGCCAGTACAGCAAATGAGATAACATGCAGGTCTTGCTCTATTCCTGAGAACTGAACATAGACGAAGCAATTGTCATATTGGGGATATACTGTATGACTATGCTAAAATAAAAATATAAGTCAATCAAAGGTAGTGTTTAGTTAAACTAGGGAATTTAGTTAAAGTAGGAATTTTAACTCAACCATTCAGATTCCTTTGCAAGGTACAACAAATCAAGTTCCTACATGTGAGAAGGTGCCTGCAGCAAAGCAAATCCATCCCTCTAGTCTTCTGAACACTTGTTTGTATGTGTGGAGCATCTATATGGTGTCATTTGTAACCTGAGTAGTAGCCTGCAGTAGCATTCTTATTTTTTCACCATGATTGAAAAAAGGTCAGAAAAGTAGACCATCTGAACACAATGAAATCATCATAAGAAGCATTGTTTAATCAATATACTGTATAATGCATATTAAAAGGGAAATCCTCCATCCACACGAGCAATGGCAGATCACCCATATCCATCCATAGTAAGTATCTTTACTTCAGTCAAACAATGTTCCAATCTTCCAACATCAAAATAGTTTGCACAAACATAATAATTATTGTTCATATTCTGCATGGAGGTTGGTGACCAGTGGTGTTCCGCAAGGATCTGTTCTGGGACCCCTCTTCTTTGTGATTTTTATAAATGACCTGGATGAAGAAGTAGAAAGAAGTAAGTTTGCTGATGGCACGAAGGTTGGGAGTGTTGTGGATAGTCTGGAGGATTGTCAGAGGTTACAGCAGGACATCGATAGGATGCAGAACTGGGCTGAGAAGTGGCAGATGGACTTCAACCCAGATAAGTGTGAAGTAGTTCATTTTGGGAGGTCCAATTTGAAGACAATGTAATGTAAATGGTAAGACTCTTGGCAGTGTGGAGGATCTGAGAGATCTTTGGGTCCGTGTTGATAGGACACTCAAAGCTGCTGCACAGATTGACAGTGTTGTTAAGAAAGCATATGGTGTGTTGGCATTCATCAACTGTGGAATTGAGTTCAAGAGCCGTGAGGTAATGTTACAGCTATATAAGACCTTGGTCAGACCCCACTTCGAGTGCTGTGTTCAGTTCTGGTCACCTTACTACAGGAAGAATGTGGATACTATAGAGAGAGTGCAGATGAGATTTTACAAGGATGTTGCCTGATTTGGAGGGCGTACCTTATGAGAATAGGTTGAATGTACTTGGCCTTTCCTCCTTGGAGGGACAGAGGATGAAAGGTGACCCAGTCAAGGTATATAAGATGATGAGGGGCATTGATCATGTGGATAGCCAGAGGCTTTTTTCCAGAGCTGAAATGGCTAACACGAGGGGGCATAGTTTTAGGGTGCTTGGAAATGTCAAGGGTAAGTTTTTCACACAGAGTGGTGTGTGCGTGGAATGCACTGCCAGCGGCGGTGGTGGAAGTGGATACAATAGGGTCTTTTAAGAACCCCTTAGATAAGTACTTGGAGCTTAGAAAAATAGAGGGCTATGTGCTAGGGAAATTGTAGGTTACATGGTGGGCACAACATTGTGAACTGAAGGGCCTGTAATGTGCTGTAAATTTCGATGTTCTAAACCTAACCTGTGTGTCTTTGAAATGGAGCATCTGAAGGAAATACATACAGTCACAAGGAGAACATAAAAACCCTGGGAATTGAACCCTGGGATCATGTAACATTGTGAATGTGTTCTTCGAAGTGCTTTCTCTTTGGGGTAGGTTGCTTTGCCATTTGGAGTCTGCCTTTTCACTTTTAATCCCAACACCGTCTGCCCACCAAGGGTTTTCCCACATTTGCAAATTAACTCTCAATAATTTCTGTAGTTATCGGTCTGACTCATTGTGGATTGTTGATCTCAGGTTGGGTAGGATTTTGAAATGGTACATTGATACTTTTGCCTGTTGGGAGGGGTTTTGGATAAAGGGACAAGACATTGATGGCTATGTAAAGCCACTTGCATTTCTTGGAACTGAATCTGCTAGTTGGATTTTAATATCCAAGCCGGTTATTTCAGGAGTGAAGTTTGTAAACACTTGCGTGAAATTCTCACAAAATATAATCCTTAATAGTACAATTAAGCGATGAGACAGGCACATGAACAGGCAGAGAAAGAAGGATACAGGCCATGTGCAGTTAGATGGGATTAATTCAGGGTCAGATGGGTTTGAAGGGTGTGTTTCTGGAAGGACCTGGTCCTGTGCTGTACTTGTGTATTTCTAAAACTGAGCACGATTGATTAAAGTTCTATTAACCAAAGATAGCAAGATAAAATGCATGGCTGACCAGGTGCTTAACTTCAATATTATGACACTCCAGTTTACTACTAACATCGGTTTAGAAACAGAGAGAACCTACAGCACAATACATACCCTTTGGCCCACAAAGCTGTGCCAAAAATGTCCTTACGTTAGAAATTACCTAGGATTACCCATAGCCCTCTATTTTTCTCAGCTCCATGCACCTATCCAGGAGTCTCTTAAAAGACCCTATCGTATCCGCCTCTACTGCCATCACCGGCAGCCCATTCCACTCATTCAACACTCTCTGCGTTTTAAAAAAAAAACAGCTTGCCCCTGACATCACCTCTGTACCTACTTCCAAGCACCTTAAAACTGTGCCCTCTCGTGCTAGCCATTTGAGCCCTGGGAAGAAGCCTCTGACTGTCCACACGATCAATGCATCTCATCATCTTATACACCTCTATCTGGTCACCTCTCAACATCCGTTGCTCCAAGGAGAAAAGGTTTGATTGTTATACAAGCTCTTAGACTTTAGGTAGAAGATCGTTCATTCACTGATTACAAAGCAAGCTCCAGAGAATGAAAAGCTTGCAGTCTCTGTATTCAAATAAATCAGTGGTTTTGAATGCATTTGATATAACTTGACTGTTTTAAAATAAACCTTGTTGGGCTTGGGATAGATCTGCAATGGTAATGCTATTGCAGGCAGTCCTTTCCCATCTTTTCCTTGTTAAGATTTTTTTTGTTTTGAAAGGTTTGCACTATTGTGTTCTTATTTGTAAATTAACTTAATTTTCTTGTCTGTAGTTGTTTGGAAATATTTGGCTGTCAATGGCGAGCCTGGTCATATTCATGCAGCTCCGCTATCTTTTCCATGAAGTCCAGCGTCGGCTGAAGCGTCATAAGAACTACTTGCGTGTGGTGGGCAACATGGAAGCAAGGTGAATATTTAACATTTTAATTAGAACTTGCCACATCATTAATGGCAAGGAAGAACACAATGATATTTAATAGGTTCATATTTAAAGTTTCATGCAACTATGCTGAGCTCATCAATTTCGCCAACTTTATCCCCAACTTCCACACTGCCTTTAAACTCACTTAGGCCATTCTCTCTCTGCCACCACCCCCTGCCTGACCTGCTGAGTTCCTCCAGCATTTTGGGTGTTACATTACACATCTTTTGTGGCGCGTGGCCAAGTGGTTAGGATATTGGACTAGGGACTGAAGGTCGTTCGTTCGAGTCTCGGCCTGGGCAGCGTGTGTGTCCTTGAGCAAGGCACTTAACCACACAATGCTCCAGTCCACCCAGCTGAGAATGGGTACTGACAAAAAATGCTGGGGGTTAACCTTCCGATAGACTGGCGTCCTATCCAGGAGTGGGGGTGGGGGGGTGGAGTCTCGTACTCTCAGTCGCTAACACCACAGAATTTGGCATAAGCACCAGCTTATGATGGGCCACAAGGCTTGTAACAGACTTTAATCTTTAATAACACATCTTCTCAAAGACTGGAAAGCACTCTTCATATATTTCCAAGGCAATCCAGAAAATTATTTTCAGTTGGTCTGAGTAAACTCTCTAGTGGACCTGGGTAACAGACCGTTAGATCAACTTATTGAGCAATATTATTCTTGATGAACTGTTCTGAGGCTAGAGTAGCACTGAGTGTCCTTAATGTTGCTCTGACTTGTTTGTTTTTTTAAAAAAAGAGTAATTTGGCGAATTTGAACTTTTCCAAATTTAACAAATATAGTGAGTGACATGCAGTAGCAACAATATTTAAATGTGATTTATAATATTAAGTGCATGAATCTTTAATTAACAGATTTGCAGCTGCCACTCCTGAGGAACTGGCTTCCAATGATGATGATTGTGCCATTTGCTGGGACTCTATGCAGTCTGCCCGCAAGCTCCCCTGTGGACATCTCTTCCACAAGTATGTGAAAGAATATTTATCATAGATTATACTGGATGATGTTTTAATCACAACAGAAATGCAAAAAGTTCTCTTGAGAAGCACTTCATTTTCATATTCTCAGTATTTTTTTCTTGAGCCCTCATATTTCACAAAAATTACAAAGTTGTTTGATTTGCTTGTACATTACAGCTACAGAAACCATAACATAATATGGCTCAAAAGATGATATGTGTTTACTTATGAGGAGAAGCTTTACTTCCTTTCTTCGTGGCGTTTAGCCAGCATTATATTTTGAAACATGTCTGTGTGTTCAGCTGTCAAGTATCCCATCTCTTCATTGTATTAATTGCTGCAGTTTAAAACCTATTAGTTTCCTGGGTGGCTTTTTAAATGGATCCTGTGTTTACGGAATTAGAGTAGCAGTGAACTGACTGAAACTGGGATTAATGTTATTTGGTGGAATGAAGCCAAGGGACAAGCTGAAATAGGCAAAGAACAATGTGGTTTTGTGAAAGACAAAGGTACAAGAAACGCAATATTGATGTTAAGGATACTATCAGAATGAGCTATTCAAGTGCAAAAAGATTTGTTTATTTGTTTTATCGACTACACAAAAGCATTTGATAAAGTGAAGCACAATAAGTTATTTGAAATATTACAGGAAACTCTAGATCTAGATTCGAAAGACCTCCGCCTAATCAGAAATCTGTACTGGGAACAAATTGCCGCTGTAAGGATAGATAGAGAAGTGAGTCAGTTTACGAAAATCAAGAGAGGCGTTAGACAAGGGTGTGTTTTCTCCCCTGATTTATTTAATATGTACAGTGAAACAATATTACTAAAAATAAGAGATCTTGGGAATCAAAGTTGGCAGTGAAAACATCAATAATTTCAGATATGCGGATGACACTGTGTTAATTGCAAGTACGGAGGAAGAACAACAAAACTTAATTGATACAATTGTTGAAGAAAGTGCAAAAATGGGTCTATCTATTAATTGCAAAAAGACAATGTATGGTGATATCCAAAAAGAAAGAGAATCCTATCTGCAGGCTGAGAATAAATGGGGAAGACATAAAACAAGTACAGAACTTTTGCTACTTAGGAAGCTGGGTGACATCAGATGGCAGGTGCGACTTGGACATAAAAAGAAGAATAGGGATGGCAAAACCTTTACGAGAATGAAGAGTATACTGACCAATACTAAACTAGGCATGACAACCCGCCTCAGAGTACTGAAATGTTATGTTTATTCAGTTATGTTATATGGCTCAGAATGTTGGACAATATTTAGTAACATGAAACGAATTGTAGCAGCAGAAATGTGGGTTTTGAGGAGGATGCAAAGAATATCATGGACAAAACGAATATCTGACGAGGATGTCATGAACAGAGCAAACACAAAAAGAGAAATAATGTATGAGATCATGAAAAGGCAACGTAACTTCATTGAACATGTGATTAGGAAAGAGGAGTACGGTAATTATGGGAAAGATTGAAGGGAAGAAAGCAAGAGGAAGACAAAGACAAATGATGATGGAGACAGCAGCCAGAGAATTGGAAATGAATACCAATGAATTGATCCACTTGACCCGAAACAGGAGTGTGTGGGCCATGGCAGTCAAAGCTCAAACTGGGCATGGCACTTGATGATGATGATGAAGCCAAGGACCCTTCTGTTTCACTGTTCAGTGACCTCTGTGCCTTGTGGCTACCTTGGGTTACTCTGAAAATGCCCTCATTTGAAAATGGCTTGGATTTTACTGGTTGGAGTGATTAATGTTTATTAATTATTAGAAGCTTGTTAATAATTTTGGGGTTACTGATCAATACATTGGTTAATTTTATAAAGGATATATTTTTATAGGAAGCAACAACTGATTTTGGCATCTGTCTGTATCACTAGTTCATGCCTTCGTTCCTGGCTTGAGCAGGACACCTCTTGTCCTACCTGCAGAATGTCACTCAACATCACTGAAGATGACCGTGTTGGCGAACCTCACCAACGAGACAACTTGGATGAGAACATAGGGCCTGTGCCAGTTGTAGATGGCAGGCCACATCTTAATCATCACAATCATTTCTTCCATTTTGATGGTAATCTGTGTGTGTTTTGTAATCATTTATTATGCTCTTGTATTTAGATTTTAAAATGTCTGCAAAAGTTATTAGTTTTTATCTCCTGAATTGCTACGTCCCATAAAAGTAGTATTTCATTCGCCAACTGTGAAGAAAAGTGAATCTTAAGGGGAGTCATGTGTGTCTTTTTTGTAGAAATTGGTAATTGATGGGAGCACCTGCTTCGCTAGAGGCAAGACTGATTCAATAAGAATCACATTTAATATCACCGGCATATGTCATGAAATTTGTTAACTTTACAGCAACAGTACAATGAAATACATGATAAATGTAGAGAAAAAGCTGAGTTACATTAAGTATATATTTGTCTATTAAATAGTTAAGTTAAAGTAAGTAGTGCAAAAAGAACAGAAATAAAGAAATAGTGAGGTGGTGTTCATGGGTTCAGTGTCAATTTAGAAATCTGATGGCAGAGGGAAAGAAGCTGTTCCTGAATCGCTGAGTGTGTGCCTTCAGGCTTCTGTACCTCCTTCCCGACGGTAACAATGTGAAGAGGGCACGTCTTGGGTGGTGGTGGGAATCCTTAGTGATCTGGAAATATTGAAAGATTAGTAGAAATTATGAATGATGCAGAGGAACAGCCAGGTACTTTTCAGATTATAAATAACTTGATATTATAGGCTGTGCCTCTTCCTGAATTGTCAACCAACGTAAATCATTACAGAGCTGTGGGAGCAGATAACGCTCCTCGATCCTTCCCAATTTGAATCATCTCTCTGAGAGAGTGATTTGAGATGCATCAGCTCTGTCTTTTCAGAAAGATTAAGACAATGTGATTTGAGTATTCTGATTTTAATTTGATGTATGTAGTTTTGGACAGATTATAGAACATCCTATCTTCATTTAAAATGAGACCCATGTCAGAATTATGCACGCATTTGGTTAATGTAACCTGTGACCAGACCAGATGTTGGTAATTGCCAGTAGCATTGGATTTAGAAACTGCCATTGAATGTGGATTGGTTTCAACACTTCACAAATATGGTTTACACAGATATGTATGCGTTTACAAAAAATAAACTGCAAGTTGTAACAAAAGCATTTTCAATCCCTCCCCAAACCATATTTTCCGGCTGTATATTTGTGTCACAGTGACTTTGTTGATCAATTTCTGCTGATCTTTGTTTCAAAATATGACTTTAAGCTCAATGCTACAATTTTCAATCATTACAGGATCTCGTATTGCTAGCTGGCTGCCTAGTTTCTCAGTGGAGGTGATGCATACAACAAATATCCTTGGCATCACACAGGCTAACAATTCTCAACTCAATGCTATGGTGAGTTTAGCAGGGGAATCCATGGTGCATTCTGTTTGTCTGTGTCTTTGTCTGTTAAGCAAACCAGTAATAACATAACCTGAGTTGCCAATATGGCTTGTAACAAAAAGCAGTTTTATTTAAGAACATCATTTAAATGCAGAGCCATAAAGTGCAGATTTTCCGTAAATGTATTTGTGTTCCTGAGTGTACCCCAGGGTTGTTTTCTTTAGCCACTCTCTATTTTAGGGGATAACAACTTAAAAATTAGACCTAAACAAGGCCTCCCTTTCTCTGCTCTCCATTTTAGTCAGAAAAGTGTCTTTCCATTTGCTGCCTACTCTTTCTCCATCATATAATGTAAACTTTTGGGTTTTGAATTGATACATGGTATTGAAAGAAAAGTATCAAGGGTCTCGGCCGGAAACGTCGACTGTACCTCTTCCTAGAGATGCTGCCTGGCCTGCTGTGTTCACCAGCAACTTTGATGTGTGTTGTTTATCTACTGAATTGGTCTATTTTGAATATAAATGTGCAAGTGTCTATACATAGAGGGGTGTCTTCCTGTCAGCCATTTATTCTATTTGAAATTTAGCTCCAACTGCTCCTTGAAGCTAACAGAAATGTAATATTTGTAGATCCTCCTGAAGTATCCTTAATTATTTAGTTTATTTCTCGAATATGTTTGCTGTAATTATATTGTTGGTCAACTAAATGGTGAAGTTTATATATTCACATTTGCAATTTTGTACTAATTTGTAGTGATCAATAGGGGATGAATTGATATGGGTTATAGAAACATAGAAACATAGAAAATAGGTGCAGGAGTAGGCCATTCGGCCCTTCGAGCCTGCACCGCCATTCAGTATGATCATGGCTGATCATCCAACTCAGAACCCTGTACCAGCCTTCCCTCCATACCCCCGATCCCTTTAGCCACAAGGGCCATATCTAACTGCCTCTTAACTATAGCCAATGAACTGGCGTCAACTGTTTCCTGTGGCAGAGAATTCCACAGATTCACCACTCTCTGTGTGAAGAAGTTTTTCCTAATCTCGGTCCAAAAAGGCTTCCCCTTTATCCTCAAACTGTGACCCCTCGTTCTGGACTTCCCCAACATTGGGAACAATCTTCCTGCATCTAGCCTGTCCAATCCGTTTAGTATTTTATACGTTTCAATCAGATCCCCCCTCCATCTTCTAAATTCCAACGAGTATAAGCCTAGTTCATCCAGTCTTTCATCATATGAAAGTCCTGCCATCCCAGAAATCAATCTAGTGAACTTCCTTTGTACTCTCTCTATGGCAAGGATGTCTTTCCTCAGATTAGGGGACCAAAACTGCACACAATACACCAGGTGTGGTCTCACCAAGGCCTTGTACAACTGCAGTAGTACCTCCCTGCTCCTGTACTCGAATCCTCTTGCTATAAATGCCAGCATACCATTCGCCTTTTTCACCACCTGCTGTACCTGCATGCCCACTTTCAATGACTGGTGTATAACGACACCCAGGTCTCGTTTCACCTCCCCTTTTCCTAATCGGCCACCATTCAGATAATAATCTGTTTTCCTGTTTTTGCCACCAAAGTGGATAACTTCACATTTATCCACATTAAATTGCATCTGCCATGAATTTGCCCACTCACCTAACCTATCCAAGTCACCCTGCATCCTCTTAGCATCCTCCTCACAGCTAGCGCTGCTGCCCAGCTTCGTGTCATCTGCAAACTTGGAGATTCTGCATTTAATTCCCTCATTCAAGTCATTAATATATATTGTAAACAACTGGGGTCCCAGCACTGAGCCTTGCGGTACCCCACTATCACTGCCTGCCATTCTAAAAAGGTCCCGTTTATTCCCACTCTTTGCTTCCTGTCTGCCAACCAATTCTCTATCCACATCAATACCTTACCCCCAATACCGTGTGCTTTAAGTTTGCACACTAATCTCCTATCCTATTTATATTGGAACAGTCAGATGAAGCCTACTAATTTTTGGCTTTAAAAACTGGCTTTGCATTTTTCCTATTGGCATGATTAATTAAAAATACAAAGTATAATTTCGTACTGTTCAAATTTTATTCATGGATGTATTTGTTTGGAACGGTACATTTTTGTTCCTCCTATGATAGGTTCATGTAGAATAAGACAAACTTGCACAGCATTTGGTGTAATCTTGCTTTCTTGTACCTCACAGGCTCATCAGATCCAGGAAATGTTTCCCCAAGTTCCATATCATCTCGTTCTCCAGGATCTGCAGCTAACACGTTCGATGGAAATCACCACTGATAACATACTTGAAGGGAGACTTCAAGTTCCCTTTCCCCAGCAGGTCAATGTTCCTTTTTGCTTAAGTATAGGGAAAATTGTGTTGAACACTGGTTTGACCTTAACTCAAATATTGTGGTCAATTCCAGTTGACAAATTATAGGAAGGATGTGAAGCCTTCGGAAGGCTTCTTTTTACAAGAAAGGTTCCTGGGATGTGGAACTAATATTACACAGAGATTTGACAAGTTAGGATTGCTTTCATTCAAGAAGGTTGAAAGGCGATTCAATACAAGTTAATGATTTGCTTGTAATTGTCATACCTACATTTGTTAGATGTAGGCACAGGTATGAAACAGGTTGGTAGTGTTACAGAGCATTGTGTAAGGGTATAGCATTATATCGATCGATCAGATGGAAAGATGGGTGGAACATAAGCAGAAGGAACTTAATGTCAAGTGTGAGGTGATGCATTTTATGAAATCAAATAGGGATAGGATGTGTACAGTAAATAGCAGGGTGCTAAGGAACATTGAGCAGAGGGACCTTGGGTTTCAAGCCCGTAATTCACTAAGTGGTAACACTGGGGTAATGAAGAGATTATATGGCATGCTTGCCTTGATAGATCAAGGTATAGAATATAAAAATTGGAAAGTTATGCTGCAACTTTACAAAACACTGATTAGACTGCACGTGGAGTAATGTCTACAGTTCTGTTTGAAACACGATATAAAGGATATGGCTGCGCAGGAGAGACTGCGGAGGACGTGGAGGATTACAAATACCTGCGGATACGAATTGACAATCAACTGGACTGGTCAAAGAACACTGAGGCTGTCTACAAGAAGGGTCAGAGCCATCTCTATTTCCTGAGGAGACTGAGGTCCTTTAACATCTGCCGGACTATGCTGAGGATGTTCTACAAGTCTGTGGTGGCCAGTACTATCATGTTTGCTTTTGTGTGCTGGGGCAGCAGGCTGAGGGTAGCAGACACCAACAGAATCAACAAACTCGTTCGTAAGGCCAGTGATGTTGTGGGGATGGAACTGGACTCTCTCACGGTGGTGTCTGAAAAGAGGATGCTGTCCAAGTTGCATGCCATCTTCGTCAATGTCTCCCATCCACTACATATTGTACTGGTTGGGCACAGGAGTACATTCAGCCAGACTCATTCCACCGAGATGCAACACAAAGCGTCATAGGAAGTCATTCCTGCCTGTGGCCATCAAACTTTACAACTCCTCCCTTGGAGGGTCAGACACCCTGAGCCAATACTGCCATTGTACAAGGCCTTGGTGAGACCACACCTGGAGTACTGTGTGCAGTTTTGGTTCCCTAATCTGAGGAAAGACATTCTTGCCATGGAGGGAGTACAAAGAAGGTTCACCAGATTGATTCCTGGGATGGCAGGACTTTCATATGATGAAAGACTGGATTGACTAGGTTTATACTTGTTGGAATTTAGAAGATTGAGGGGGGATCTGATTGAAACGTATAAAATCCTGAAAGGATTGGACAGGCTAGATGCAGGAAGATTGTTCTGGATGTTGGGGAAGTCCAGAACGAGGGCTCACAGGTTGAGGATAGAGGGGAAGCCTTTTAGGACCGAGATTAGGAAAAACTTCTTCACACAGAGAGTGGTGAATCTGTGGAATTCCCTCCACAGGAAACAGTTGAGGCCAGTTCATTGGCTATATTTAAGAGGGAGTTAGATATGGCCTTTGTGGCTAAAGGGATCAGGAGGTATGGAGAGAAGGCAGGTACAGACAGGGTTCTGAGTTGGATGATCAGCCATGATCATACTGAATGGCGGTGCAGGCTCGAAGGGCCGAATGGCCTACTCCTGCACCTATTTTCTATGTTTCTATGAACCTGTGGTGCGAGTCCTGAGGCCCTTGTACCTAAGGAAGTAGACGTACTGCCATGCTTTCTTTGCAATTGCACTTGTGATCTGTACCCAGGACAGGTCCTCCAAAATAATAACACCTAGGAATTTAAAGCTGCTAACCCTCTCCACCTCTGATCCTCCAATGAGGACTGGGTCAGGGACCTGGGTTCTCCTTCTCCTTGGTCCTGCTAACATTGAGTGAGAGGTTGTTATTATAACACCACTCAGCAAGATTTTCAATTTCCCTCCTATATGCTGATTCATCACCACCTTTGATTCGGCCTTCAACAGTGGTGTTATCAGCAAACTTGAATATGGTATTGGAGCTGTGCTTAGCCACACAGTCAAGTGTAAAGCCAGTAGAGCAGGGGACTAAGCACATAGCCTTTTGGTGCTGAAGATCATGCAGGAGATGTGGTTGCCAATCCAAACTGACTGGGATCTGCAAGTGAGGAAATTGAGAATCCGATTGCACAAGGAGGTATTGAGGCTAAGGTCTCGGTGCTTATTGAGAGGATGATGGCATTGAATGCTCAGCTATAGTCGATAAAGAGCATTCTGATGTATGCATCCTTGCTATCCAGATGTTCCAGGCTTGAATGAAGAGCTAATGAGATGGCATCTACTGTGGACCTGTTGTTCTAGAAGGGAAATTGGAGTGGATTTAGGTCTCGTTTCAGGCAGGAATTGATGTGTTTCATCACCAACCTCTCAAAGCACTTCATCACTGTGGATATAAGTGCTCCTGGGTGATAATCATTGAGGCAGGTCACCACTCTGTTCTTGGGTCCCGGTATAATTGAAGCCTGGTTGAAATCTGTAATGTGTTGTCTGCAGTTGTGGTCAAGCAGATTTCATATGGTCTTCAAGAAAGCATTGTATTTAGTTTGTGATTTATTTATCACATGTACATCAAAACATAGTGAAATGTGCCATTTGCATTAACATACTATATAAATGTGCAATGAAAGATTTGTGGCATTAGAGGAGATGATGGTGGAAGCAGAGTTGTTATGGTAAAGGGCGGGCATGGAAGAGATGGATCAAGTGGTGTCCTGCGCCATAAGCGTTCTTGTGTCTAAGATTAATTAAATCTAATATCTATTATTCCTATCTCTGCTCTCTTCAACAGCGACAAGATAGTAGACCAGCATTAAATGGTACAGTTTTGGATGAGGACAATGGTAATCCAGCTGATTCAAGTAGTGAACAGCAGGTAATTCATATTCCATGATATAATTTGATTATCCATCTTGTGGAATATTGCTGTACTGCAGGTGGAATCTACACTAATTGCATCTTGTTTAGGTATTTAAAAAGCTCTTACTTGATAAGTAGGACCTTACTGTCCTTGAGTTTTTTTTTATATTTAATATATACATCCTCCTTGTGCAAAAAAACTGTTGCTCAGTTCTGCTTGAATGAACTTTTCACCATAGGTAGTGGTCTCATTGTGGAGTTTAGTCCTTCATCTTGGTGTTTCAAACATCCAGAAAGTTAACTTCCACCCTAAATTTTGTAACCGAGCAATTCCAGTCAGACAGCCTTGATTGTTAAAGGAGGGTTCACTTTTGTCTAAGTCAGGTGAGTCATCAGTTTTCAACGGAAAGTCAGATACAGGTTTCCCCCGCCATCTGAAGGTAGAGCGTTCCTATGAAACGGTTCGTAAGCCGGAATGTCGTAAAGCAAAGAAGCAATTACCATTTATTTATATGGGAAAATTTTGTGAGCATTCGCAGACCCAAAAATAACCTACCAAATCATGCCAAATAACATATAAAACCTAAAATAACAGTAACATCTAGTAAAAGCAGGAATGATATGATCAATACACAGCTTATAAAGTAGAAATACTTTTCCACAATAATTGCCTGAACTGTTCTCCACAGCGAAAATATCACGCAAGCACCATCGGCAAAAGCACTGTGCAAGAGCTCTCCAGTAACCTTTAAGCTATGAAGCTGCCAAATCATACCAAATAACATGTAAAAATACACAGCCGATATAAAGTAGAAATAATGTATGTACAGTGTAGTATCACTTACGAGAATTGGGAAAGCGCGGAGCACACTGATGGTGGTGTGTCAGGCTGAGTCAGAGGTTGGGGTGGTGCAGTGGCCCCCACCCTCCAGGCAGCGACCGATACCGATCTGCGAAGAACACAACGGTAGCCGGGAGGCATCCAGAACATCTTTTAAGAAAAAAGCCAAAATAAACATGCTAATTAATTAGCACGTAATTGTCGGCCCAGATCAGTGCCGATTGCATCGCCTCTGAGCTGGGTCAACAATTACGTGTTGGGCGGCACCTGATTAGCATGTTTATTTCGGCTTTTTTCTTAAAGATGTGCTGTGTGCCTCCTGGCTACTGCTGCATTCTCCGCGAATCGGTATCTGTCCGCGGCCTGGGTTTTGGGGTGGTGGGACGCTGGGATGTCAACTCGTCGTCTGTTTCCATTAGAGCAGGCAGCTCATCTTCTCCTATGACTGCCCACCTCAAGGTCGAGGTTCGTCGTCTGCTGTGTCTGATGTGGAAGGCTTGCTTGACTGCTGAGCCTCGCGCATTTTTCTATCATACAGTTCTTTATAAGCACTCAAACCATCCTGCAAGTATCCCCCAAACCGACATACCCCTTCATAATTAAAGTCGTACTTTATCAGTACTCATTCAGTTTCCATTGTTATCCTTTCCTCTTCCAATTGCATCAGCTCTTCATCTATCAGTTCTTGGTCATGGGATGCTAAAACCTCTTCAACATCATCTTTGTCAGCTTCCTCAAGCCAAACTCTCTTAGTCCTTACTTCGTTCACCACAATCAAAACGCTTAATTATGTCTAGTTTTATGCTGTGTAACACCCTTACGAGCTCTTTCAGGCTTTTCTGATACCATAGAACTCATCTTGCTAACGGCTGCTCACAGGCACGTGTTTAAGCAGTGCCGCCGAGAATGCCGTTCTGAATCCGGGGGAGAGCGGCTGCTCGGGGCGCGCGCTGATTTTTTTCGCACACTGCTTTTTTCGTAACAGTGAAAACACCTTCTGTTGGCGAAAACAGGGTACTAGTGTAGGTCTTTTGTAACAGTGAGGTTTTGTAAAGTGAACGTTCGAAAAGCGGGGGACACCAGTAATCTGGTTATTTTCGTATTTTTTTGTGTGGTAATTGCAATACACAAAACGGTTGTAGCATTTTTCACATTGGTGACTAAAAAAAAGGCGCAATTTTTTTTATATTTGTGTCTCCCTTCCAAGATTTTAAAATCATCATTTAGGAATTGTGACATTTAATACTGTATGTGCAAAATTTTCCCAAACCAAATATTTGGAAAAAAAACTTTTTTGGGCCCCACTGTAAACTTCTATTTCTCAGTCCCCATATTTCTCTAGTAATTAAGTCAGGCTGCTTATACGCTTGTTGTGTGTGACCAAGATGAACTTCAAACCACTAATCACAGAATGAGGGGAGATTTGATAGAGGTATATAAAATTATGGGTATAGATAGAGTGAATGCAAGCAGATTTTTTCCACTGAGGCAAGGGGAGAAAAAAACCAGAGGACATGGGTTAAGGGTGAGTGGGGAAAAGTTTAAAGGGAACATTAGGGGGGCTTCTTCACACAGAGAGTGGTGGGAGTTTGGAATGAGCTGCCAGACGAGATGGTAAATGCGGGTTCTTTTTTAACATTTAAGAATAAATTGGACAGATACATGGATGGGAGGTGTATGGAGGGATATGGTCCGTGTGCAGGTCAGTGGGACTAGGCAGAAAATGGTTCGGCAGAGCCAAGAAGGGCCAAAAAGCCTGTTTCTGTGCTGTAGTTTTTCTATGTTTTCTAATCGTTGATATGGCAAACTCTACCTGTTTCCATTTCTGTGAAATCTGTCTCTGTCACTGCCTTTGCTTATTTTCTGAAACATACATTTATGCACATGACTTTGTGACTTTTGAATTTGGACGCTAGATACCATGGAAGATCCAGTTCATTTTGCGCCTCATTTTCCCAGCTGTTGTTGCCAGTAAATTCTTCATGATAATGTACCAATTCACTTGGACTTCTCCCTATACGGGAACCCAGAGAAAGTTTTACCTGGAGTAAGTCTGTGATCCCAATTATTTTGGAGATTTGTACATTGTCAAAGTTAAACTTAATTGTTTTTTAATTGAAAATAGTTTTGAATGTTGGGCATTTCAGAAACACCAACTATTTATCTGACAAAGCTGTCAAAGTTTGTTTCTGAATATCCAAAAGTGCTGGGCAGCAAGATTAGTTTTCTGGATGCAGAGAAGTTAACTGTAATATCTATGTAGACTAAATGCTGGTAGTGAATCTCGCTCGCTGAATTATGGGTTAATATGCACTCATTATTTTTTGTTGCCTTTCTGAATACTCAGAATGGATTCATAACATTTCATCAATCTCAACAAATTCTTTCAGTAAGAATATAGTTGAGGATAGTACAATAGGTACAATGGCCCAGACTTTGCTGAGTGGCCTGCTGCCACCACTTGCTGCTGGTGTTTCCTATTCTCCTGAACTTGCCGTTGCCAGATCAAAACGGCTTATTTACCTGAATTCTCTTAGAAGCTGAAGCAATACCAGAGCCTCAAATTTAGTAACTTGGTGATGTGGGCCGGAACAAGTAATTGTGAAAATATTATCAGCAAAACCCTGTCCTGCCAAAGCTGTTTGGTGTCTTCATTGCTTCACATTCTGATGTCCAGAAGTACTTAAAGTAAAAATTATTCAACTTTGTCTTTTAATAGAAACATAGAAAATAGGTGCAGGAGTAGGCCATCGGCCCTTCGAGGCTGCACCGCCATTCAGTATGATCATGGCTGATCATCCAACTCGGAACCCTGTACCAGCCTTCCCTCCATACCCCCTGATCCCTTTAGCCACAAGGGCCATATCTAACTCTCTCTTAAATATAGCCAATGAACTGGCCTCAACTGTTTCCTGTGGCAGGGAATTCCACAGATTTACCACTCTCTGTGTGAAGAAGTTTTTCCTAAGCTCAGTCCTAAAAGGCTTCCCCTTTATCCTCAAACTGTGACACCTCATTCTGGACTTCCCCAACATCGGGAACAATCTTCCTGCATCTAGCCTGTCTAATCCCTTCAGGATTTTATACGTTTCAATCAGATCCCCCCTCAATCTTCTAAATTCCAACGAGTACAAGCCCAGTTCATCCAGTCTTTCATCATATGAAAGTCCTGCCATCCCAGGAATCAATCTGGTGAACCTTCTTTGTACTCTCTCTATGGCAAGGATGTCTTTCCTCAGATTAGGGGACCAAAACTGCACACAATACTCCAGGTGTGGTCTCACCAAGGCCATGTACAACTGCAGTAGTACCTCCCTGCTCCTGTACTCGAATCCTCTCGCTATAAATGCCAGCATACCATTCACCTTTTTCACCGTCTGCTGTACCTGCATGCCCACTTTCAATGACTGATGTATAATGACACCCAGGTCTCGTTGCATCTCATCTTTTCCTAATCGGCCACCATTCAGATAATAATCTGTTTTCCTGTTTTTACCACCAAAGTGGATAACTTCACATTTATCCACATTAAATTGCATCTGCCATGAATTTGCCCACTCACCTAACCTATCCAAGTCACCCTGCATCCTCTTAGCATCCTCCTCACAGCTAACACTGCCGCCCAGCTTCGTGTCATCCGCAAACTTGGAGATGCTGCATTTAATTCCCTCATCCAAGTCAATAATATATATTGTAAACAACTGGGGTCCCAGCACTGAGCCTTGCGGTACCCCACTAGTCACTGCCTGCTATTCTGAAAAGGTCCCGTTTATTCCCACTCTTTGCTTTCTGTCTGCCAACCAATTCTCTATCCACATCAATACCTTACCCCCAATACCGTGTGCTTTAAGTTGGGACCTTGTCAAAAGCCTTTTGAAAAATTAAAAAATAAAACAATTAAAACATACTTTCAAATTGTCATATCTGTTTTAATATTTCCAATAAAAATTTGCTTTATGCTTTGTTCATCAAAACTGTGAAATTCCTCAGCCTTGCAGGATCTGAGGTTTTAAATGCAAGAGGTTCTGTGTGGACCATGTTCACTCCAGCAATGGAGCACAGTTGTAACATTGCTGGCAAAGCTCAGCCAGTAAGTTTGGGATTTATGCACGTCTGTGATACCAAAACTCAAAAACAATATACTTGGGTTACCAAGAAGACTTGCAGGCTACTGGATGGTGCTGTTATGTATATTGGAATATAAGGAATTTAAAAGCAAACAGACAAAATAAATAATATACTGGTCTCGAAACAGTGCAGGTGTTGGTAACTTAGTGGCAAATGCAAGGATGTGTCCCACGTTGAAGCTGAGAATTTTTTTTATAGATTATGAGGACACGCAGTCCTCTTTTATTGTCATTAAGTAATGCATACATTAAGAAATGATACAATGTTTTTCCAGAATGATATCACAGAAACACATGACAAACCGACTTTAAAAACTGATAAAAACCACATAATTGTAACATATAGTTACAACAGTGCAAAGCAATACCGTAATTTTATAAGAACAGACCATGGGCATGGTAAAAGTCTCAAAGTCTCTCGAAAGTCCCATCATCTCACGCATTCAGTGAACCTCCAGCGCTGCAAACTTGCCGATGCAGCATCCTGGAAGCATCCGACCACAGTCCGACTCCGAGTCAGTCGGAAAACTCCGAGCCTCCGACCAGATCTCCGACACCGAGCACCATCTCTGCCGATCGCTTCGACCCCAGCCCCAGTAACAGGCAGTAGGCAAAGCCGAGGATCTGGGGCCTTCCCCTCCGGAGATTCTCGATCGCACAGTAGCAGCGGCAGCGAAGTGGGCATTTCAGAAGTTTCTCCAGGTGTTCCTCCGTGCTTCTCATGGCTGTCTCCATCAAATCAGGATTGTGTACGGCCCCCTAGTTAACACATATCGATATCATTCGGAACGGCCGCGCGCGCTGTGTCGTGCCGCCATCTTCTCCTCACTTATGCCCTTGGCTTATTTTGAAATCTGCAGATTACAGTAAATTGGAAAGAATCTGTAGGTTTGACAAATCCTGAGGAAGACAAAATACAAGGTGGGCATATAATTATAGTCTTGCAAGTTGCTATGTTTTTGGCAGTAATGCTGGTATACAATTAGAAGTGTTGGCAGGTGTGGCATTTGGGAACACAGCCACACAAATTATTAAATGTTTATGGCCTTTGTAAAGGGGAGAAGTAAAATCTGACACTGGGCTGCGTTTCTCAATGGGTGAAAATGAAGAAGAAATGTTAACATCCTGGCTAGACTAAGTTTTGTATTCTGTGACGGTTAATCTACATGAATTGAGGTTAATGCTATTGGGAAGACTTAAATAGGCTGAAGTTTTTTTTTAAAATGCAGGAGACTTCGAATGTTCTGGAGATTTTTGCAGAAGTGTTTGATAAGCTAGATGCAAAAATATTGCCACTCAGGAGACAAGTTACAGCTCTCATCATGGTTCTATTTCTTACTGTTGCTTTCTTTTTTTTTTCATGACCCAATGACTTCTTCATTAATATTATTTTCATCTTTTAAACTGCTAGTTTCATAAAGCTATCTTTCCATTGAGCAGTCTTATCTCTGGAATAATTGGAAATGTTGCTTGCTTCATGTAATTAAAAAAAATTAAATATAAAGTTTACAGTCTGTTTCATTTAAATTTTTTTAGATTTATGAGGACACTCAGTCCTCATTTATTGTCATTTAGAAATGCATGCATTAAAAAATGATGCAACGTTCCTCGAGAGTGATATCACAGAAACACAGGACAAACCAAGATTAAAACTGACAAAACCACATAATTATAACATATAGTTACAACAGTGCAAAGCAATACCGTAATTTGATAAAGAGCAGACCATGGGCATGGTAAAAAAAAAGTCTCAAAGTTTCGATAGCCTCATCATCTCACGCAGACAGTAGAAGGGAGAAACTCTGCCTGCCATGAACCTCCAAGCGCCGCAAACTTGCCAACGCAGCACCATTGGAAGCACCCGACCACAGCGGACTCTGAGTCCGTTCAAAAACTTCGAGCCTCCAACCAGCCCTCCGACACCGAGCGCCATCCTCTGCCAAGCGCTTCGACCCCGCCCCGGCCGCCGAGCAACAAGCAAAGCTGAGGACTCAGGGCCTTTCCCTCTGGAGATTCTGGATCACACTGTAGCAGCGGCAGCGAAACAGGCATTTCAGAAGTTTCACCAGAAGTTCCTCCGTGCCCTCACGTCTGCCTCCATCAAATCAGGATTGTGCACGGCACCCTACTTGACAAATAACAGATATCACCACCGGAGTGGTCACTGTGAGCTGCGTTGCACTGCCATCTTCTCCTCCCACCCTTCTCAGTCAAGATTCAGGTTTATTTATCGTGTACATTGAAACATACTGTGAAATGAATACATCGTTTGCATTAACGACACACCCGAGGGTGTGCTGGGAGCAGTCTGCAACTGTTGCCACATAGTCTAGCACCACCTAGTACCAGCAAATGTTAACTTTCTATGGAAAAGGCAATGAAAATATTTCCCTTTTGCAGTTCCCAAATTTTAGGTGTTGTAATAAATTACTTAGATGCATTATAAAGTGGCAGGTTTTTGATTGTTTTCTTTCAAGTTTGTGATTATTTTCATTAAATCATCCAAATGCAGTTCAATTAGTTTAGGTTCTAAAGTTTAGAAATTACCATATTCCATGAAATGAGAAAGTGAAACTCTTTAAAGCTGAAAATCATTGCTAAAATTAGATTGATACCCTTCAGAAGGATTACATTAACTCTTATAGATTGCTTTTTATTTCCTTCATTCCTTGATGGAGATGCTCTAGTCTTTGCATCTTTATTAACAAGTAACTGCAAATCTGATTATTTATCTCATAATGCAAGAAAGATTCTTAAAACCAACTTGTTAATATTTCTTTCTACTGGAATGAGTAAATTAAAACTTTAAATTAATTAAATTAAATTAGTTGCTACAGCATTAGGTGTTGAGTTAAAAGGTTTGAGCTTCTAAGAAGGTGTACCTATTGAGTCTGTATAAATGCCTAAACAATATGCCTTTGTATCTTCAGCCTGAGCATCCAGCCCTTGAACCTACCCACAGTTTGGAAGAGACATTTGCAACCAGAACTGCACTGGTCGATGTTCCAGCTGAGGACTTTGAAGCACGGGGAAGTCGCTTTTCAAAGTCAACAGATGAGAGACAACAAATGTTAGTGCAGCGCAAAGAGGAATTACTTCTTCAAGCACGGAGGTAGGCTGAGGATTGGTAAAGAGCTTTCATTTAGGATTCGCTAATCAATAGGGCATGAATAGACTGGGCTTCCTATTTTTGAGGAAAGACCATCAAGTTAAACATTAATTCTGTTTCACACTACACAAATGCTGCCTATGCTGATGATTTTTTGCAGATATCTTTTGTTGTATTTCAGATTTGTAGCATTTTATTTCTGAACTCTAAAATTTGCTTAGAGCCTTGAATATGGGTGACAAAAGATTGAGAATTGCTAAACTATAATTATTTGACAAAGTTACTGCATATATTTCAGTAAAAATTAATGAAACTGATAGCTACGTAAAGGAATAAACGGGATTTCAAAATCAACATTACTATCATCTGATGGGAGAAAATGTAAAAATTGAAGGGCCCATTAAACACAACAGAAAATGAATGAGAAAATGGCATGCATTTTGAATAATTTGTCAGGCCTTTAAAGTGGAGGCACAAAGCTGCATGCCTGATATCTTGAGGAAATACCAAATCAGGAAGTTGCCAAAATTGATATGAGGAAAGTAGTGGCAAAGAAGAAAATACTGACAGTAAGAATTAATGACACATTCTCAGGACCTAGGTTTGTCCCACTCAGGGCTTTAAATGTCCTTATTTACTTTTATTGAGTAAAATTCTTTTCAGGAAGTGGGGTCTACAACTAAAAATGTACTTGAAAGCTTTGACTGTTTTTGGTTAATCAGAGGGGGAGCAGGGTATGGGAGTTTGGACTTTCTTTTCTATTAATCTATTGATGTAACACCATCCCCTTTATACCTAAGTAGCTTCTCCATAAATGCATGGATGCTATTCAGTTCAAAGAATGCAATCAAGCTACATTCTCACCCAGCCCTGGCCACATCAACCCCTCCACTCTGAGCCTATTGACCCTCCTCTACTCCTCACATGCACACACACCCGATACAGCCATATGTGCTTGAGTATGTGGTTTATCAGTATGGAAAGACTCACAGGGAGGGAAAGATGAAAAAAGAACAAGTTTATAACAATGTGAACATTTTATTCTCTCTCAGACGATATGCAAGTAGAAGCCAGAATGAAGCAGACAGTTTATCAAATGATGACGCATCCTCTGGATCATCATTGAACAGTATTTCTTTACGGCGCAAAGCCGAACGACGACACCTGCAACAACAGCAGAACTCTGGTTTTGATGATGCAAGACTGAGAACCTGGAATCTTGACACTTCCTGAATTGCTTGTTTGCCTCTACTTCGCTTGCAACAGTAAGAGCAGGACAAGCATCATCCCAAACCACTCTGCAAAGTCAAGCCATTGAGCTGGGACGTTGTACTGTCACATATATATACTGTAGCTGCACGAAAGGAGCCAGCGTTAACAGTATTTGGGGTGGGAAGTGGCATGGGTGATTTTTATATATATACAGCTTTTGTGGAAACAATAAATGGCTTTGTACCTGCAAAAGAGAAACTTAAATAGCTACAAGTGTCCGGAAGCTATCTAAACTCAAAGGAAATATACATAGTATACAGGTTTGTTGTGTTGGACTGTGAAAGGCCACCTAGTTCTCTTGAACTCATTGGGCAGTGCAAGATGGTTCTTTTGGAATTAGTCAACTAAGCTGCCATGTAGTGCTGCTTGATGGTAATGTTGGTCATTTTTTTTCCATCATACAAGAAACTGAACAATTTTACACATTTCTCACCAGTCCCTCATTCTACCTTTTTTTTCCAGATTATATTATATTGCCTTTGCTACTTCGATGGCTTCCCTGTCTGTATAGAACTTAATTCTGTTAAGTTTTATTTGAATCCTTAATTGTCTTGTTTCAAATTGCTCCAGGTAAACTGAATTGTACTGTCATCATTCATTAACTCCAAATAGTTCATGTCAGGTATGATATGGTAGTTTCAGCTTGTATAATTGGCATTAGAGTGGATTGATATTTTGCTGCCTGATGGGTTGCTGCTACTTCTGGAAAAGTAGTGTGGAGATTTGAAATGATGTGATGGAAAGTTACAAAGTGACATTCCATATTTAAGATTTTAAGCCAAAAATGTTTTAATAGGTTTGAACAATTTCAGTCCTACTTCCCAGAACTTGTTACTTTAAGCACATGCGATGCACCATCTTCTATAACAATATTTTTCTCTCATCAGTTTGACATGAAAGTTTAAGAACTGTGTGTAATATAGAAGTAACATGTGAAAGGCCTCGAGAGCCTTCATTCTGTCCTTTCAGGATGTATCTGGTGTCCAGAAAATTTGGCTATCCGAATCTCCATTCATAGTTCTAAAACTTTTTGAGGTGGTTAGACATGTTTTATCCAGCTCTATGGTGTTTTATGCATGATTTGTATTGCATGTTCACTTTTGCATTTAGCATAATGTCTAGAATTGGCCACATGCAAATTACAGATTTATTTAATATTCTGTTCCCCAACTTTTGAATGTGCTGATTTTCACAATTTTATGCAATATTTCAAGTAACTAATACTGACCTAAGTTGAACTGAGCATTTCAGTGTAGACAGTTGGGTAACATAATAGGCGACTGTATACTGAAAAACAACATGAAACAACAGTTGTTGGTTCCTGTTTTGACTATTGTTTGGATGTTTTACCACAATCACTGCAGCAGTGACAAACGTGTTTCAGCACAACATCTTTTTTCCAAAAACCTTTTTTGGGAAGAGAAAATAAAAGAATAAATCCTAGTTTCTGTTTCTGTTCTTTATAATTGAAATAGCATCCTAGTTAATTAGTTCAACAACCAATAATACATAAAATTTGAAATTGATTTTAATTTTTCTCCATCATACTCAAAGGAACAGTAGTTTTACTTCCAGATTCTGCACAAAACAATGATTAGGCAGGAATGCAACTGCTTGCTGTTGAGCTTCTGTAGATAAATTTTGGGAGGGAAGATCTTCAAATATCAGTGCACAATTGTTACTTTCTTACTTTCAGAACTCAACTGCTGTAAGTTGAAATAGGAACTCCTTTTAAGGAAGAATCTATTGAATCCTAAATGTACCAAACTGAAGAATGAGTGAATGTGTAGGAATTTGTAAAATGCCTTGTGACGCTTTACTCTGGGAGGATTTGACTGTAGTTTGTTTTGCATATTAAGCACTATTACCACTTTTTCATTTTTTACAAATATTTAAATAAAATGCATTTTTGGTTTGCTCAAAATGAATATTGTTAGAATCCTTTTTGCCTTTGGTATGCTTCTCAGGCTTTTGCATGTAAACTTCCAGCAGAAATGTATTGATCATGTGCAATTAGCCTTAACCTGCCCTTGGAGAATTACTTAAAGCCACATGTAAACTCTTCTGTAATGCAGTTCAGTACCTATTTCAAAAATTTTGATAGGGATCTTCACATTCTCACCCAATGATCTGAATGTACTTAGAACCCTGCAATGATTTACCATGATACTTTATCCTGAAGTGGAAGATATTAATTATATCAGGAATATCTAAACCAAAATGTACCATCCTGGCCAATTTGATTTCTGGACAGTGCTGAATTGTGTGCCATTGAACAAGAGGTGCTACCTTTGGATATTTGTGGTGCCGGTAAGATACATCAGTCATGTATCTACTTGGAAATGCATTGGTAAAATTGAGTGTTAAATTGAACTTGGATGTGATGCACACAACTCTTAAATAATTTTCTGATGATCACTACTGTTAAAATGTGTTAAAATGTCATTGGAGAATGCAGGCATTGTGAAAGATGTCTTAACATTTAAGTAACACATTTGAGTTCTGTTCTTTTGCTCTCTTTTTAAAAAAAAAAAAATGGGCAGGCAAGGAGAAACCAAAGAGATAAAGGGCAGTTCGCCTGCCATGGTAGTCTGGAAGATACTGGAGGGAATTCTAAGTGACTGGATCTACCGGCATTTGGATAATTAGAGCATGATTAGGAGTAATCAACATGGCATTGTGAGTTGGAAATTGTGCTTAATGAACCTTTCAGAGTTTTATTTTGAAAAAATAACCAAAAACGTAGATGAGGGCAGGCAGTCAATATTATGTACTTTAGTAAGACCTTCAAGATCTTGCACAGTAGGCTGGTCTGGAAGGTTAGGTCCTGTGGTCTCCAGGGAGAGTTAAGTGGTTTCACAACTGGCTCGAAGGTAGGAAGTAGAGGGAGGTGGTTGAAGGTTGTTACTCAGAATGAAGGATTGACTAGTCGTGTGCTGCAGGGGTTGTTATCTATTATTTATAATAATGGGCGGGAGGGAGAAGATGGTGGCGCGACACAGCGCTCGGCCGTTCTGAATGATATCGATATGTGTTAACTAGGGGGCCGTGCGCAATCCTGATTTGATGGAGACAGCCGTGAGAAGCACGAAGGAACACCTGGAGAAACTTCCGAAATGCCCGCTTCGCTGCCGCTGCTACTGTGCAATCGAGAATCTCTGGAGGGGAAGGCCCCAAATCCTTGGCTTTGCCTATTGCCTATTGCCTGTTGCCGGGGCCAGGGTCGAAGCGATCGGCAGAGATGGTGCTCGGTGTCGGAGATCTGGTCGGAGGCTCGGAGTTTTCCGACGGACTCGGAGTCGAACTGTGGTCGGATGCTTCCAGGATGCTGCATCGGCAAGTTTGCAGCGCTGGAAGTTCACCGTCTGCGTGAGATGATGGGACTTTCGAGAGACTTTGAGACTTTTACCATGCCCATGGTCTTCTTATCAAAATACAGTATTGCTTTGCACTGTGTAACTATATGTTATAATTATGTGGTTTTTGTCAGTTTTTAAGTCGGTTTGTCATGTGTTTCTGTGATATCATTCTGGAAAAACATTGTATCATTTCTTAATGCATGCATTACTGAATGACAATAAAAGAGGACTGCATGTCCTTATAATCTAATCTAATAATAAACAATTTGGATGTGAATGCACAAGGCTTGATTAGTAAGTTTGCTGACAAAACTAGGAGATAATGAGGGTATTGTAGATGATGAGATCTTGGTCAGTTAGGGAAGTGGGCTGAGAAGTGATGCAGTTTGGAAAATCAAACCAGCATTGCACTTGTACTATGGTAGGGTTCTAGGGAGTGTAATTGAAGAGAGGAATACAAGGCCCGACCACATGGCAAAAAAGGCACTTAGCACTCTGGCTTTAATCAGTCATGGCACTAAGTATCGGGAGTAGGGGCATTATGGTGCAATTGTATAAGTCATTTGTGAGTGTGCACTTGAATACTATGTACAGTTTTGGTCAGCCTGTTTATAGGAAATATGTAGTTAAATTGGAAAGAGAGGCATGGATAAGGTGGATGTTAAGACTTTTCCCCATGATCGGGGAGTCCACATCTTACTGTAAGAGGGGAAAGATTTAAAAGGGACTTGAAGGGCAATTTTTCATGCAGAGTGTGGTGAATATATGGAATTAGCTGCCAGTAGTAGTAGTTGAGGCAGGTTCTTAGTATAATTTAAGAAGCACTTGGATAGGTAAGCAGGATAGCACTTGAGGGGCAAGTCTTAGAGGTGAATGCAGGAAACTGGGACCAGCTGGGTGGACTTGTTGAGCTGAAGGGCCTGTATCTGCTGTATTTCACAATGACTATCAATATCCTATTTGCTCTTTTGCTTGATTGTTTAGGTTGGAAGGTATTGAAAGTCTTGATCTATACTCAAGAAAATGGAGTCGGATGATTTGGGAGGTGATATATAGGTAAGTGATTTTAACTTGGTGATTCAGTGGCAATTTCAGTATCCCACACTGAACAAACTACTTCCTACTTATTAATTTCCCTGTACACTCAGTGAGATGATCAATAAATGTTAATTTTGCTTCTGATACTACTTTTTAAAAAAAAAAGTTCTTCCAGCCACAGCCTCCATAATCCCACCATCACACTGAGTTTATCTTTTCCCTTAATTTGAATGTTTTCCCTAGTTATATTCAATACAGAACATTTTTTTTAGAATGCATTCTGGTGCAGTTTCCTTATCTATCAGCAGATTCACTACACATAACAGTCTCCCTCAGACCAAAACTGTTTTGGAGTTCCTTCAGTCCAGGTAAACTTGCAGTTTAACCTTCAATATCAGTCTGCAGTAAATTGTAAGGTAACAAGAATTTCATACTAGATCCCACCAAGTTATCAGTCAAATTCTGGGATTTTACCAGCAACAAACTTTTTTTTGTAAGTTTCTTTTTAAATTGGTGAAAATATTGACCTGGAGTTTGCTGATTGGAGCATGCAACTACTGCTTGCTCTACTGTGGATTCAGGTCAATCCTGCTGGCCATATGTCCTAGACCCAATTAGCAAGATAGATGAATTATTATGGATTTTCCAAACTACACACTATGTTGGCAAGACCATATCTTACGTATTCTATTAAATTGATCTTGGTTTTTAAGGAGTGAATTGGACCTGATTCAGAAAAGATTTGCTGGGTTGAGTTATGTCAATAAAGAAATATTGAGGGGGAAGGTTTTGCAAAATAGATGTATTGTTCAGAACAAAGTGATTGTGTGGAAATCATGAATTCAGCTCTTTGACAAAGTAACTGCTGAGATGTGTTATGGCTTATCACCAGAGAACATAGTTCCAGAAAAGCAAGCTATAGTAATAAGACAACTGCACTTTCGTTTTGGAGTATTGCATCTTTTGTAATCCTCCTACTTAACAAGCTGTATAGATGGTCAGTTGCATATATACAAAGCTGGGGCAATAAGGACAGGTTTTCGTAGGTGAGTTAATTATGAAGAACAGATATAAATAGAAGTCAACATCTGATTCACCAACACACATCAAAGTTGCTGGTGAGCGCAGTAGGCCAGGCAGCATCTCTGGGAAGAGGTACAGTCGACGTTTCAGGCCGAGACCCTTTGAAGTGTCTCGGCCTGAAACGTCGACTGTACCTCTTCCCAGAGATGCAGCCTGGCCTGCTGCGTTCACCAGCAACTTTGATGTGTGTTGCTTGAATTTCCAGCATCTGCAGAATTTCTTATATCTGATTCACCATAATTTTTTGTTGAAACAGGTTTGAAGCTCTCTAGCCTACTGCTAGTTTTCTTCATAATGAAATTTCAAAACTTGACTTCTAGAGCTTGAGGTTTGTATCTGCTTGCTGAACATTTACTAAAATTTACAGAAAAAAATTAGGCCCAATTCACAAAGGGAAAGTTGAGTTAGAGGTCAGTGGAAGGCCAGTACTGTCTTTTAAAGCAGCTGAGTCCAAATTCGAGCTCCTTGAGCATGTTGGAGAAAAAGAATCAGCTAAAGTACAATACAAGAAAAATAAGTAGTTAATGTTATTTTTCATCTATTTTAGGTTTTCCTTCTGGTAAAGTATCTATTTATACTCCTTTATTCATGGTTATAAGCCATGTAAAAATAATTAAACATCTCATTACAAAAAGGAACAAGTAAAAAGCTTTTACTTGTTGAAGGGTCTTGGCCCGAAACGTCGACTGTTTAACTCTTTTCTATGATACTGCCTGGCTTGCTGAGTTCCTCCAGCATTCGGTGTGGTGCAAGTAAAAGGCTTTTTTTAAGTACACTCGCGTCGTTATTTACTGAAAATATTGTCGCATTGCACTGGACTATGTGAAAGGCTTACGGGGCTTTTGATATATTTAGCAAAGCTCTGCCCCTGAATAGACCCACCACACCTATAAGGTGGCCAATCTGGGACCGTGGTACCTCCCAATATCTCAAGTACAACGGTCAGTTTAGCCCGGCAGTGGGAAGAGTGGAAGAAACTCACGTTCGGAGCAAGCATTCTGAAACAAAGTATTTCAGGTCACGGTCTGAGTTTGAGCTCACCTCCCGTCACCGAACCAGCGGGCAATGGGACTTAAGTCCCGCCCGCAATTAACATGCGTGATGCTTGCTTGATGTCATCGGGTAGCAACGGAGAGACGCGGCGTGCGGGCGGTCTAGCCGGAGCGCCCACCCGAGGCCGGAGCGAAGTCGGCAGCCTGAGAGCCTGCTCGAAGCCGCAAACTAAGCGAGAAGGCCGGGACACGAACGGAGGCCGAGGCGAGCGAGCGGTTCTGTTTGCGTGAAGTTGGGCCTGTGCAACTCGGGCCCCGATTACTAAGCGGGCTGCAAACAGTTCAGCACCGGTATGGATAGCGTTGGCTGGGATATTGTACAGGGGAGTGGGAATGTATAAATAAATGTAGGATTTGACGTGGTCACTACTACAGTCATTGCGAGGGAGCTGGGCTTGACGAGTTTAATACTCCCAAGCAGCTTGGTGGACGTCAATTTCCCTTGTGCCCGTGTTTACAATATGACGACAGTATTCGACGGCTTTTTACTTAGTACCAAGGTGTCTTTATTACCATAGGAAGCGCAAAACAAAACCCACAGATGCCAGAGGGAGAATAAACATTTCAGGTCGTGTATTTTTCATTGGCACCGTAATCTTCTGCTCCTAAACCTAGTAATGGTATTTAAAAAAATGTAGATGGTAGCAGACAGTGTTTCATTCAACTTATATGATTTCGTCCTGGATTTTGTTGAGTAGAGATTTTCACTTTTAATTACTGATCAGTTTCCCTAGTACCCACGTTTACCTGGATTCTGTTAACGGTATCAGACTTGAAACTGTTAAGTACAGTATCCTGGGCTAAATCAATCAGTGTCAGGGCCTTTGCAGTTAAATCAGGTTACATAGGTAGGCTAACAAAAGCTTTGTCCTGAAAAATCCTGGAAATACTAACTTTGTTTCTCAGTTTACACTCGCTGCTGGAACAACTATTTCCAGCATTCTCTTCATAATTTTTATATTTTTTTCTTAATCCTTAATGTTTATCTTAAGTAGTTCCTTTTATTCTGTATATTTTAAGCTGAATTTCTAGTTTTGTGATTTACATTTTCTGATACCTTCCTTCCCTTCCTCCCACAGCTTTCTCCCTGCATGCATTTTGATCATTTCCATGGTGATTTATCATTTTTGTTTCCATTTGTAGCTCTGGGTGATAACCATGCTTGTTCCAGTATTCAGCCTCAAGCTGAACCACAGAATTAACCCTCGAATGGTGTCTGTTGGAAAATATGATGGTATACATCCCTGTCTGACTGCAGCAACGCAGGCTGGAAAGGTATTGCTTCTTAAAAATTGTTGCTAAATGACCAGGTACAATAATTAGTGGGGGGAGTGAGAGTTTATAACTGTTAACAGACTGAATAGTGGATGTTTGAGGATCCTGTTGAAAAGGGGAGGTGGGAGACTTCCGGTAGCGCTCATGGAGTGAAGTCGCGTTCTTGACTCGCTCCATTACCTCTGAGTTTTTTCTCTCTATGGTCAGCTATACTTTAATTAACTATTAAGGCATCAATTTTTACAATACTTTGAATTAAACTGAATTCTCTGACAATTGGATGATACTGAGATCGGCTATGTCTAAGAACGGGAAAGACGGCAAGGATGGTAAACCTCCGGTTAAACCGAAAGCTACGGATCTCCCTCCGACTGAATCACCGGTGACTTTGAAAGCGATATCGGAGTTAATTCAGAGGGAAATTTCAACCTCTGTTAGGGAGATGATTCGTACAGAAATTATGGGCTTTGTTAAAGACCTGATTCATACGGAAATCTCAACTAAGTTCCAGAAAATTGCCGATTTAATTGATAAGATGCAAACATGTATTGCGGAACATCAGTCGGCTATATCTGATCTTCAAAAATCCGCGCAACAAAGTGAGCTTAAGATGGGGAAAGTCGAAGAAACAATTAATGTAATGAAGAAGAAACTTGACTTTTTGACTTTTAAAAACTCTGACTTGGAATCTAGAATGCGACGGCAGAATTTACGAATGATTGGCGTCAGGGAAGCCGTGGAAGCTAACAACCCTATGAAATATTTCTCCCAACTTTTAAAAGATGCATTCCCTACTGTATTTCCTGACCAACCACCGCTACTGGATCGTGTTCACAGAATCCCATCATACTCGTCTAGGTCAGATAGACCGAGGCATGTTATCTTACGTTTTCATTACTTTCAAGACAAGGAGAGACTGTTTCGATTCGCTCGATCTAAAGGTTTCATTGATTTTTCGGATCTTAAGTTCCGATTCGTGGAAGATTTCAGTAAACCAATCTGGGACCAACGGGTCCGTTACAGATCCGTGATGTCGGAATTCTATAAGATGGATTTAAGACCAGCGCTGCTGTACCCTGCACGTCTAAGGATTCGCATGTTAGATGGAGCCCTTCGTTTTTTTGATTCTCCATCGGATGCCCAGAGTTATCTGGATCAACTTTCATCTTCAACATCTTAATTGCCTTTTTTTAAATTTTCTCCGTTGATCGGAGGCTGTGAATTGGTTGGTTTTAACTTTTCTGTGCCCTATTTGGGCAGAAAAGTTTACTTTCGATTTCTTAATATGGCTGCTAAACTTTCTTTTTAACTGCGTCATTTCTTTCTTTTCCCAGGGGATTCTGAGTGGTTACTTCCCTTTTGTCATCTTACGTATTTCCTGTGCGGCCTTAAATTTTGTAGTTTTTTTTAAATTTTATTCTGTTTTGCTTTTTATAATCATTTTATGTTAATAATCCTATTTTTTTTTGTTGCTGTGTCTATTCATGAGTTTGAGGTTTATTGTGGTTTTTTTTTAATATATACTTTCCGGCTTTTGTTCTGTTCTGTGTGTATTTTAATTGAGCTAACTTTTTTTTACTTATTTTTTTACTGTTTTACAATTAGCTGACCCTTTTCATATTTATACCTTTTTTTTAGGGAGCGTATACCGGAAGTCATGGGGGTAGTTTTAGCGCTTGCTTCTTTCTGGCGGGTCTGCTTTAGATTTCGCCTTGGGGTCTTGGGGTGGGGGGTGGTGGGAGGGGCTTCACGTTTTAGTTTGTTTCTCTTTGGGCTATATACATTATTGAAGTATTGGTTGCGTCCTTTTCCCCGGTATCTTTTGTATGTTCTGTTTCCTCTCCGGGTTTGTGGGTCGCGCCTATTGTCAATCCTCCTTGTTATGGGTTGACTTTAGGATTTATGGAGTCTATTATTAATTTTGTCTCCTGGAATACTAATGGTCTTAATCATCCTATTAAAAGGAAAAAAGTTTTTAAAGTGTTCCGGAGACTTAAAGCACAAATTTTATTTTTACAAGAGACCCATGTACGGAGGGGGGACAGACTACGTTTTTTCAAATTCTGGAAGGGACAACAATTTCATTCGAACTCCAATGCTAAGATTCGAGGCGTCTCTATTTTTATAGACTCCTCAGTTACTTTTATACAACAGGATATTATCTCTGATCCGAATGGTAGATTTTTACTGGTTAGTGGTTTACTATTTAATAAAAAAGTAGTTTTGGTTAATGTTTATGCTCCTAATATGGATTGTCCGGAATTTTATAAATCATTGTTTGATCAGTTTCCGAATTTGAACGAGTTTTCATTGATTTGGGGCGGAGATCTTAATACCTGTTTATCTCCAGCTTTGGACCGTTCGGCTCCTTTACGGACTTTACCTAATAAATCTGCAAATTTGATTAATTTTTTCCTTTCTGATTCTGGGTCGACGGACATTTGGCGTTTTCTGCATCCTCAGGAAAAAGATTTTTCCTTCTTTTCACATGTTCATCATTCCTATTCAAGAATTGATTATTTTTTCATTGATTCTCGTCTCATTCCTTCAGTGATTAAATGTGATTATGATTCTATAACCATTTCGGATCATGCTCCACTTAAGCTTTCTATTAAAATTATGGCCAATATACCAAACAATAGACAATGGCGTTTTAATTCGCTGTTGCTTCAGGACTCGGACTTTGTTAATTTTATGAATGAACAGATTGAGCTTTTTTTTACAATTAACCATACAGAAGATATTTCGGTTAACACTCTTTGGGATACTTTTAAAGCCTATATTCGGGGTCAGATTATTTCGTATTCCGTTGCTTTGAGGAAGAAACAGAAGCAGGAGGAGATGGCAATTGTGGACAAGATTAAAGAAATTGATAAGAAATATGTTATGGCTCCTTCTGAGGAGCTATACAAACAAAGAACTGAACTTCAAATGGAACACAGTTTACTACTCTGGTCCTCGATTGTAAACCAATTAAAGAAAACAAGAAGTGATTTTTATGTTCACAGTGATAAAATTGGCAAGCTGCTGGCTAATCAATTGAAATCTAATTATGTTAAATCTCAAATCAATCAGATTTATAACCAAAATGATCGATTGATATTGGATCATGTGGGGATTAATCAAACCTTTTGTGATTTTTATTCTTCTTTATATCAATCAGAGTCTCCTCGAGATTCTAAATATATGAATGATTTTTTAGATAAGTTAGACTTCCCTCAGATTTCACAGGATATGTCTTCTTTATTAGATACTTCCATTACAATGGATGAGATTAAGAATGTTATTTTTTCTATGAATCTGGGGAAAGCTCCTGGCCCTGATGGGTTTACCGTTGAATTTTATAAATGTTTTGCTTCTTTATTGATTCCTTGGCTCTATAAGGTTTTTGAGGCTTCTTTGAAACTTGGTAAACTTCCGGAATCTTTTAATAGAGCATCAATTTCTTTAATACTAAAGAAGGATAAAGACCCTGCTCAATGTGCATCTTATAGACCAATATCTTTATTAAATGTTGATTCTAAAGTTTTTTCTAAGTTATTAGCAAATAGACTAGAAAAAGTACTTCCTTCTATTATTTCGGAAGACCAAACGGGTTTTATTAAAGGTCGTTACTCTTTTTATAATATTCGTACATTGTTAAATATCGTTTATACTCCCTCACAAAATGTTCCTGAGTGTGTTATTTCTTTAGATGCCGAGAAAGCTTTTGATAGAGTAGAATGGCCTTATTTATTTAAGGTGCTTGAAATGTTTAATTTTAGCTTGAAATTTATATCCTGGATTAAACTGTTATATCACTCCCCTGTAGCCTCGGTTCGTACTAACTCCTTAAACTCACCTTTTTTTCCTCTCTTTCGTGGTACTCGACAAGGCTGTCCTCTTAGTCCCCTATTATTTGATATTGCATTAGAACCTCTTGCAATTGCTATTCGAGAATCTTCAAATATTACTGGGATAACTCGGGGATTAAAGTCCCATAAATTATCACTCTATGCTGATGATTTACTTTTATATATTTCTAATCCTGAGAGATCCATTCCTGCTGTTTTAGAGTTATTAGCACAATTTGGTCTTTTCTCAGGTTATAAATTAAATCTTAGTAAGAGTGAACTTTTTCCGATTAATAAACATCTTCCCTTATATTATAAATTTCCATTTAAATTGATTAATAATTACTTTTCATATCTTGGGATTAAAATTACTTGTAAACATAAAGATTTATTTAAGACTAACTTTTTACCATTAATAGACCATATTACTCAACTTTCATCTAAATGGTTTCCCTTATATTTAACTTTGATTGGTCGTATTAATGCAGTTAAGATGTTTTTTTTGCCAAAATTTTTATATGTGTTTCAGGCATTACCAATTTTCGTTCCTAAATCTTTTTTTGATAAAGTTGACTCTAAAATTTCTTCATTTATTTGGCAGAATAAGAATCCGAGACTGGGTAAAATACATTTACAGAAAGCTAAGAGAGATGGAGGTTTAGCATTACCTAACTTTAGATTTTATTATTGGGCTATTAATATTCGACATATGAAATTTTGGTTACTTGACCGGGACATACTATCTATTCCTAAATGGGTAGCATTGGAATTACAATCTGTTCAGGGTTATACACTTGGTTCTATTTTAGGTTCCTCTCTTCCTTTTGATTCGAAACGCCTTAAGCAGGTCTCTAACCCGATAGTTAAATATGCTTTGCGCATTTGGTTTCAATTCAGAAAATTTTTTGATCTTAATCAATTCGGGTTAGCGATTCCTATTTTAGGCAACATATTTTTTCCTCCCTCTTTTACGGATCGCGCTTTTCAAACTTGGAAGACTAAGGGTATTTTACGGTTTTTGGATTTATTTTTAGATGGTTCCCTTATGTCTTTTGAACAATTATCTAATAAATATAACTTATCAAGAATACATTTTTTTAGATATTTACAAGTTAGAAATTTCCTAAGTACTATACTTTCTTCCTTTCCAATGCTTCCTCCTATATATATTTTAGATTCGATAATTAACCTTAATCCATGTCAGAAAGGTGCATCGGCTATGATTTATAATATTATTATGAAACTTAGGAAAGCTCCATTTGATAAGATTAGGGTAGATTGGGAACAGGAATTGGGGCTTACCATTTCTGTGGATGATTGGGGGCAGATTTTACAATTAGTTAATACTTCCTCTATTTGTGCTAAACATTCCCTAATTCAATTTAAAGTGGTTCATAGAGCACATATGTCCAAAGATAAGTTAGCGTGTTTTTACTCGCATATTAATCCTTTCTGTGATAGATGTTCGGGGCAGATAGCCTCTTTAACTCATATGTTTTGGTCTTGCCCTACTTTGGAAACTTTTTGGAGAGATATTTTCAATATTATTTCTAAGGTATTAAATATAGATATCTCTCCTCACCCTATTACTGCTATCTTTGGACTACCTAAAATTTCTAGTAATCTTTCCCCTTCAGCCCGTAGAATGATTGCATTTCTTACTTTAATGGCGAAAAGATGTATTTTACAACATTGGAAAGAGCTTAATGCTCCAACTACCTTTTTTTGGTTTTCTCAGACGATTTTATGTTTGAATCTGGAGAAAATTAGAAGTAACCTTTATGATTCTTCATTTAAATTTGAACAGATTTGGGGACCTTTTATTCGATATTTTCATTTAATGTAATATTTACCCTTCTTGTTTTTTTTTCACTGTTTTAATGGAGGTCGGGATTGAGGACGTGATTTTAAGTTTAACTCTGTTTGGTTTCAAGTTAGCCCATTGCTTTGCTTTGCTTTTAGGTAGTTGCACGGTGGGTTTTTTTTGGGGGTTTTTTTTTTCTTTTTTTTTTCCATTGATATATATAAAATCTAGTATACTATTATGTTATCTTGGTTTCTTATGCTTAAATTACATTGTTTGTAGTATTTTCTTTTTGGTATTGTTATCTTTTGGAATTTTATTGTACTTTAACATTGTATTAATGTTTATATGGCTTACCTTTTTTGTATACTTACTCAATAAAAAGATTTAAAAAGAAAAGAAAAGGGGAGGTGATACTGTAGTGGATTTGTAGTCTAGATCCCAGGGCAAAGTCCTGGGGTCATGAGTTTGAAACCCTTCATGGCAAATGATGATACATTTGAGTTTGAATTCTGGAATTAAAAAGTCTTATGTTGACCATGAAAACCATTGACAATTGTTGACAGGTCTCATCTGATTATCTAATATCCCGTAAGGCAGGAAATCTGTGGTTCGTATGTGGTCTGACACATGATTTTAGACCCACAGCAATATGGCTGACTCTTAACTGTCCTAAGAAATTACATAATGAACCATTCAGTTGTTCAAAACTGTTCAAAACCCACAAGGAAACAAAAAACACAACTGACCTGGACAACAGAAATGAAAATGGCAAAACCTGCCTTGCTGACCCTGCCTATACACATAAATATATTGAAATAAATACCTTTAATTCACCTTTGCTGGGTCCAGGAAACTCCTCCCTAAAATTAACCAATAAGAAAATACTCTTTCACTTAATAAAAGGACAAAGACGCTTGCAGAATATTATTTAATCCTGATTTGCATAGTTAACATTAAGTCTTAGCTGGAGTTAAGATTTTAGTTCCATTGGTAATGAAAATTGTATGAGTTAAGCTGCTAAAGCAATTTAAGTGTGCCATTATGTAGTAGTTTTGGAGTAAATGTGAACAATATTTCAGAGCTATATGTGCACCATTTCATTATTACCATGAAAAGAAATCAGTATGTAATGATATGCTAAAGTGACAATAATGAAAGAAGTAGAATTAACAGTTCGAGAATGGTGAAGTGAAAAACGTTATTAATTCAGAAGTCGGATATCACACATCTGTTTTCTACTGTGACTTTAGTGAAATTTCACAAGATAATTTATTTCCTTTGCCTTAAGTATTTGATTTACTGTAATTAATAAATATTGTTGATATGTTCTCCTTAGGTCTTTATACACAACCCACATATTCGTAGCCAGCGTGTTGTAGCTAACCATTTATTACAAGGTGGCCTGGATTCTGATACCTACCTTCTAAATATAAACCAGAATGTCAGCTGTCTAACTGCAGGAGTACTTAATCCCACACTTGGCTATGACTCTTTGCTCGTAGGCACACAGACTAATCTACTGGCCTATGATGTACATAACAACACTGATGTTTTCTATAAGGAGGTAAGATTTTAATTCATCAATGAACAATGAGGGGACTTTTTTAAAGGCGCATCCCAAGATATTTCCAGTCATTTAAAAAAAATGTCTTTAATGGTGTATTTTAGATGTTAGTCATTTTGTGCACAGCAAACTCTAATGAACCAAGCTGCTAATGATGTGATAATGTAATTTTTTTTTAGAAATTTTGATAGGATAATTTTATCTGATTCTAATGCATTGTGCGCTTATTGAAAATTCATATCACCACTTGATGAATTTGGTATTTCTCCCTGTCAATGTTTCACAATGAGATTATTATCTGATTAGCTTTTCAGAAATGGTCTTGGTGGTAGTCTTACTTTATTCATCCTTTATCCAGAATAAAATATAATGGTAGTTTGGTATAAATGAGAAGTATATTTTTCATTTAAGAATTCATGTTCTGGCTCCCTCTTCTCTCTGATCTTTTGTTCTCCCCCTCACTGCTTTGAGTTTTGTCCATCTTTCTTGGCCATTTATAGGCCATGCACTTTTCTGCTGCAGTGGCAGAAAATTGGCAGGCGTATCTTGGGATACTTACAACGGCATCCAAACCTCAAAAAGCCACCGAGTTGCATTTCTTAATAAGCCTGCACAACTCCATGTCTTTTAATGCTAATTTGTTAATTTCTCTTCATTGCTTTGTTCTTGTTCTAGAATAATCAAAATAAATGTTCTGGTATCCTATTACTAGATCCTAGTAAGAGCTTTTGTCCTTGATGGTATCTCCCACTTTATTAAGGTAACTGCTTCCTTGTCTGTCATGCCCTAACTATCCAAAATATACTTAATTTAGAATTTACCACTATTTCTATTGTATATTCATCAATTTTAATACCCCTAACGACAGTATCTCCCACTCTTAAACCTAAACATTTTCCTTTACTATTAATTAGTAACTTATTTTTCTAACTTAAATTATCCATCACCAGGGGGCTTTTGATATAATTCCCATTCTTGGGCAGACCACCTATCTTTGGTGTTCACAATCTCCAGTAAAATTACCCAGTCATCTCATTTTCAATTGGTTAATGTAGATTACATTCACAAAAGACAAGCTCTTCATACCTCTTGATAGTCTTCAATTAGTTTTATAATTTTGTTCTTTATTTTACTTCAGCTTGGAGAAGTTATAACTCCTCAGTGGGAAACGAACAGAAACTTTTTCTGTTGGTCATTTCAATCATAATGCATGTAAGGGTGGTTCAAATATAGGTCAATCATCTCAGGCCCAATCTGTTACTGCAGAAGTTTCTCAGTGTCTTAAATCTAAACAATTTCAGCTGCCTATTCATGATAAAGTTGGAATTAGTAATATTCACTGATTTGTTGCCCAGTGTTTATTTTTATTTGGTCCCCCCAAAAAATGAAACAGCTATGGCTGCAAGCAGCAAAACTGAAACAGCATTTAGGCAATTCCCTGATAAGCAATGGGAATGTTCAGTATATACCAGGCAATATCCATCTCTGGCTGAAGGAAATCCTGTCACTTGAGTAGGGTACATAACCATATTAACAGCACCAAATCCCCCAAGCCTTCTGGGGGGACCATTGTTGAAGATTCACAAAAAATAGTGTAGGCACAAGAGTATGATGAAAACTGTCTGCTTGGTTGGATAAGTACAACTCTAATAGCATTTGAGAAGCTCGACATAAGGCAAAGCAGCCTGCTTGATTTACACCTGCTTGTCATGTTACATATGCATTTCATCCAAACCTGTGCACTGTAGCTGTTGTGTGTACAGTCAGCAGCAACCTTTTTATTTTTTTGCACCATTCTCTATAGACTCCAGAGACTTTACGTGAAAATCCCAGGAGACCTGCAGTTTCTGGGCAACCTGAATCATTCCATCTGGCACCAACAATCATTCTACTGCAAAAGCCTCTAAGACTGCATTTCTTCCTTATTCTGATGTTTGATCTGAACAACAACTGAACATCTTGACCATGTCTGCATACCTTTATGCATTGAGTTGCTGCCACATGATTGCTGATTGGATATTTACATGAACAAGCAGATGTAAAGTGGCCACTGAGTGTGCTTAAATGGGCAAAGAGAGGGACAGTAACATTTTCTAGTTCGCTCTCTTCCAACCTCAAATGGATCTTCTCATCTTTGATCCTTGATCCTTTTATATTGGTAGCTTTGTAACCCAACATGTGTCAAAGGAATCTTTGTAAAATGGAAGTCCATCAAAGACAAAACTGTTTCTTTAGAAAAATTCTGTCTAGTCATTTCAACAGAAAACAAAACTTAGTTGTTTGGATTTTGTCAAGTCAAATTTATTGATAAAGCACATTTAAAACCAACCCATGTTGACCAAAGTGCTATACAAACCATAACAGGTAACTAAAATCACAAATACAAGGCACACAGCTTATAGGCACAAAATAAACCACACATGAGTCTAGGCACAAGCCAAAAATCAGCCACATCAAGAAGATTCAAACGCTAGTGAATAAAGGTACGTTTTGAGCCTAGACTTAAAAGAGTCAATGGAGGGGGCAGATCTGATAGGGAGGGGAGTGCTGTTTCACAGTCTAGGCGCGATCACCCCTGAACTTAATTTAGATCATGGGACAGCCAGGAACCCCAAGTCAGCTGACCTGATGGACCTTGTCACTTCAAGCTTCTCACTTTTACCATTGTGAATCTTGTGTTTACTTTTATTCATATCATCTTGGTTAACTATCTTCTGTTTATTCCTTTTTCCATCTTTTAAGCCCCAAATATTTTCAAGTCCATGTTTTTCAAAGTTGAGGTCAGGATTTCTGCCTTACTTTGAAATTAAGGTCTGTCTTCCTCCTGCAACCTGACCTTTTAATAAAAAAACAACTCGAGCTGATTGTAATATGGTTTGTGTGTCATTTACCTTTTACTCTTTACCATTTAGGGCCTAAGCTAATTGGGTTGTGGCTCTTTGCAACTCATTTTAGAGGTAGCTTGCTCCAAATAAACACTGTGCATTAGATTGAAATCCAGTGTATGTCATGACACCTTTGCAATGTAATTGACCACGATAGGAGTCTTGGTCCATTGTTGTTTAAAGTACTTGATTCATGCAAAATGACCTCCAATTTAACGCACCTTGTTCCAAATATGGAAATTCTATAGAGGCCAATTTAGAATTTCAAGTACTTTTATGTTAAAACTTTTAACTTATTCCAATTTAGAAGAACTTGTTGAATAATGAAATAAATTTATTTTACTGACTATTCCTATAATTTCTCAATGCTTGGAAATTTGGTATCAATATCCTGGTATAAATGCCCTTTTTTTTTCCATTCAGAAACTGCTTATGTGTGATGAGACATTTTATACAAGTAACATTTTCTCCTTGTGTGACCCCTGACGTGGCAAAATAAGTTTCAAGAATTGCTAGAGTTAAAGGCCTGTGAAGAGATCCTGATTTGCGGTTTCTCTTTTTGTAGGTGGCAGATGGAGCCAATGCAGTAGTGCTGGGGCAGCTGGGGGACATACCCTCTCCACTGGCAATTATTGGAGGGAACTGTACACTCCAAGGTTTCGATCAGGAAGGAAATGATCTTTTCTGGACGGTATGGAAATACAGAATTATGCCAGGACTGATTACCAGTTTTTGTAGGGTGAGAAGGTAGTGCCAAGTACTGTAAAATGTGGAAGCAATACTGGATAGAACAAAGAACCAATATCCTTTCGCTCCAGCTTCCATCCTCCCCTTAAGTTCACTTGGTCCATTTCAGACACCTCTCTCCCCTTTCTTGATATCTGGCTGTCTCCATTTCTGGCAAACTATCTACTGATATCTGTTATAATCTCACCAACTCCCACAACTATCTTGACTATACTTTTTCTCACCCCGTCTCCTATAAATCTGCCATTCCTTTTTTGCAGTTTCTTCATCACTTCTGCCTCTGTTCCTAGGATGAGGCTTTCCTTTGCGAGATATCAGAGATGTCCTCCTTCAAAGAATGAGGTTTCCCTTCCTCCACCATTGATGCTGCCCTCCATTTCCAAGATATCTGCCCTCACGCCATCTTCCTGCAGCCGCAACAGGGATAGTTTCCTCTTGTCCTTGCCTACCACCCTATGAGCCTCCACATCCATCACATCATTCTCTGCAGTGTCCGCCATCTGGAATGGGACCCTACCGCCAATCACATCCTTACATCCCCTACTCTCCGCTTTCCACACAGATCTCTCTATAAGACCATGAGACATGGGAGCAGTATTAGGCCATTCAGCCCTTTGAGTCTGCTCTGCCATTCCATCATGGTTGATCCCTCTGAGATTACCTTGTCCATTTGTCCCTCCCCACTAATCTCACTCCTGGCATTTACCACTGCAAGTGAAAAAACTAGACCTGTTCATTCTCCTCCTCCCTGGTCCAAACAGTCTTTCCAGATGAAGCAACACTTTACCTGTGAATCTCTTAGGATTGTTTACTGTATCCGGTGCTCCCAATACGGCTCCTTGACGTTGGTGAGAACCAGTGTAGATTGGGTAGCACCTTTGTTGAACACCTTTGCTCCATCCACAAAAATCAGCATTTCCTGGTGGCCAACCATTTTAATTCCATTCTCCATTCCCATTCCGACATATCATCTATGACTGTCTCTACTGCCACGATGAGGCCACCCACAGGCTAGAGAAGCAGCACCTCATATTCCACCTGAGTAGCCTCCAACCTGAAGAACATCAAATTTTCTAACTTCCAGTACTTTTTCCTCCTCCCACCTTCACTCTTCAATGCCCCACTCTGGCCACCCTCTTACCTCTTCTCTTCTCCTCACCTGCCTATCACCTCCTCCTGGTGCCCCTTCTCCTTCTTTTTCTCTCACGATCCGTTCCCCACTCCTATCAGATTTCTCTTTCTCCAGCCCTTTAACTTTTCCAGCTATCACCACCTAGGCTTACTTAATTTCCACCTCCCCACTCTTCACTATCAGCTTCTACCTTGTACTCTTCCCCTTCTCCCTCCTTATTCTGGCTTCTTCCCCCTTTGTTTTGCAGTTCTAGTGAAGGGTCTTGGCCTGAAATGTTGATTGTTTATTCATTTCCATAGATCCTGCCTCACCTGCTGAGTTCCTCCATTTTGTGTGTGTTGCACCAATATTCTTTTCTCATATTTGTATCTACATGAATGGGACACGCAAGCAAAGAGAGCTTCCTCTTCATTAGTTTGCAGAGCAACAACGTAAAAGAAGTATTTTGGATATTTTTCTCAGTATTTTGCCAATTTTTGGCATTTTATTCTGAGAGGCATGTACGAAAAATGATAAAATTGAACAGTAAATTACCTGGCTACATTAGGCATTAGTTATGGAACAGGCATAGTAGCAGTACGTCAGCCTATTCTTGTGGTTCCTCCACAAAGGAAAGTACCTCAGTGTGTTATTAAATTTATGACTCTATGGTTTAATAAATATACTGAGTTTCTAGGCACAGAAGAAACTTTGGTCCATTTTGTTCAATTTGTCCAAGATGTCTATCTGGGCCAGTCTCATTTGTCTGCATTTGCCTCCAATCTCTCTAAACTTTTTTTTATTATCTATGTACCTGTCCATGTCTTTTAAACATCATAAGTGTGACTACCTTTATCTTTTCCTTTAGCACGTTGTTCTATATACCCACTATTCTCTGTGGGGGCGGGGGGAGAGTTGTCCCTCAAGTTCAAATTAAATGGTTCAATTTAATATCAGAGAATGTATACAGTATACTACCTGAAATTCGTGCTCTTTGTAGACATCCAAGAAACACCAAGGTATGCGTGACAAAAGCATCAGTTCCCCAAAGAGCCCCCCCCCAGACAAGCAGCAGCAGAAGCAATGACCCTCTCCCCCCCCACTTTCACCAGCGAAAGTACCAACCCCCTCCACCTTACTATACAAGCAACAGCAAAATCCCCAAAGAGATCTTGATCTAGAGTCCATCAAAAACTACAGTCCATAACCCAGCACTTGGGTATCTCAGACAGGCTCTCTCTCACCAGCATGGGGGAGAGAGTAATACACACCAAATGCTGGAGGAACTCGGTAGGCCAGGCAACATCTGTGGAAAAGAGTAAACAATTGACGTTTCAGGCCATCAGGCTTCATCAGGACTGGAAAAACAGAGATGAGAAGTCAAAGTAAGAAACTGGGGGGAGGAGAGGAAGAAGTACAAAATAGAAGGTGATTGGTGAAACTGGAGAAGGAGAAGTGAAGTAAAGAGCTGGGAGGTGGATTGGTGAAAGAGATAGAACTGAAGAAGAGGGAATCTAATAGGAGAGGATTGAAGGCCATGGAAGAAAGGGAATTGGGAGGAACACCAGAAGGAGGTGAGGGGCAGGTAAGGTGAGAGAGGGAAATAGTGAAGGAGAGGTGGGGGTGGGCAATTACCGGAAGTTGGATAATTCCTCTACCGTGAGTGTGGCTTCATCGTGGCAATAGAGGAGCCTTAGGCTGACACATGGAAACGGGAAGTAGAATTTTTATGAGTGGCCACTGGGGGGTCCAGCTTTTTCTGGCAAATGGAGTGTAGGTACTTGGTGACATCATTGAGGAACCGGGTTGTCTACAGGTCTGCACCCTGAAAGCGCACATCATCCAGGCTGCTCCTGGAGATATTGAAACGCCAGGCCGCATGGCCAGTATGACAACCCACCGCTCATGGAGAACCATAGTTTGAGCTGTAGCTGTAGATCACGGACTCTGATAGAACCACAGCCACCTTGAAAAGAAAAGAAAGACACAAGAAAGGAAGAATAAGCTGTTTCATGGATGAACTGGAAGAAGTCGCCTGGGTCTGCAAAAACATCTGGCGGCTTCTAGCTCCTTTCACCCTCCTTTTCAATATTCCTCCTATCACCTTAAATCTGCGTGTTCTAGTTGTTGAGTTCTCTATCCAGGCCCCTAATGATTTATACACCCCCTCTAAGGTCACTCTTTTGCTTCCTACACTGCCAGGATAAAGACCCCAGTATCCAGCCTCTCTTATACCTCAAGCCCTCCAATCCCAGTAACATCCTTGCTATCTTTTTTGCACTCTTGCCAGTTTAAAAGTATCCTTCCTATAAATGAGTGACCAAAACTGAGTACAATGTTCCATGTGTGGCCTCGCCAACAACTTTGATAGGTGCACCATGATTCTCAACTTCCTGTACTCAGTACAGGAAATGTGCAAAATGCCGTAAGAACTGTCATTCATCACAGAGCCTAACTAAAATGCAATTGGGAGATTGGCAAAGAAATGAAGTCCATTTGGACTCATTTGATTCTGGATAAAAGTTAGGAGGTAGGGCAATGGAGAGAAGAATGATTGGAGATTGCACCCAGGAAATAAATTGACCTTACAATGTGCTGCAACACGTAGCTCGAACCACATCATCGAGTTCGCCGATGACACGACCGTGGTGGGTCTCATCAGCAAGAACGATGAGACAATATACAGAGAGGAGGTGCAGTGGCTAATGGACTGGTGCAGAGCCAACAACCTGTCTCTGAATGTGAACAAAACAAAAGAGATGGTTGTTGACTTCAGGAGGACACGGAGCGACCACTCTCTGCTGAACATCGACAACTCCTCTGTAGAGATTGTTAAGAGCACCAAATTTCTTGGTGTTCACCTGCTGGAGAATCTCACCTGGTCCGTCAACACCAGCTCCATAGCAAAGAAAGCCCAGCAGCGTCTCTACTTCCTGCGAAGGCTGAGAAAAATCCATCTCCTACCCCCCATCCTCACCACATTCTACAGAGGTTGTATTGAGAACACCCTGAGCAGCTGCATCACTGCCTGGTTCAGAAATTGCACCATCTCAGATCGCAAGACCCTGCAGCGGATAGTGAGGTCAGCTGAGAAGATCATTGGGGTCTCCCTTCTCGTCATTACAGGCATTTACACTACACACTGCATCCGTAAAACAAACAGCATTATGAAGGACCCCACGCACCCCTCATACAAACTCTTCTCGCTCCTGCCATCTGGCAAAAGGTACCGAAGCATTTGGGCTCTCACGACAAGGCTATGTAACAGTTTCTTCCCCCAAGCCATCAGATTCCTCAATACCCAGAGCCTGGACTGACACCAACTTACTGCCCTCTACTGTGCCTATTGTCTTGTTTATTATTTATTGTCATGCCTGCACTGTTTTGTGCACTTAATGCAGTCTGGGTAGGTCTGTAGTCTAGTGTGGTTTTTGTGTTCAGTGTAGTTTTTGTACTGTTTCATGTAGCACCATGGTCCTGAAAAATATTGTCTCGTTTTTACTGTGTACTGTACCAGCAGTTATGGTCGAAGTGACAATAAAAAGTGACTTGACTTGATCAGTTGAATTTTCTTTAAGAGATTTAAGATATATCGATGGATGTCCAATCAATATACACCTCTGTCCCCATCAGGAAGACTTTGGGGCTATCTGTTGCGATTTTGATAACACCCAACAAGTTCCCCTCCACTGTTACCCAACAATTTCTCTTTTGGCTTCTCCCATTTTCTCTGGACCAATGGTGTAGCCATGGGCATTCAGGTGTTACCTGGTTATGCCTGTCGTTTAGTTGACTACATGGAGCAATCCTTGTTCCCATCTTTAACTGGCAGTGCTCTCCAACTCTTTCTCCACTACTTTGGCGACTGTATTGATGCTGCTTCCTGCACCTATGTGTAGCTCGTCAAATTCATCAAATTCACTGTGAGCTTCCACCCTGCGCTCAAATTCATTTGGTTCAACTCTGACACCTCTCTCCCCACTCCTCATCGCTGTCTCCATCTCAGGAGACAGATTATTCACTGACATCTTCTAAAACACTGATTCCCATGGTTACTTCGATTACACCATTTCTCACCCTGTCAATTACAAGGATGTAATTCTTCCAGCAGTTCATTTGTCTCCACCACATCTGTTCTTGTGATTTGGCTTTTCACTCTAGAACATCTGTGGAAATGGGGTTTCCCCCACCCCACCTACATCCCTTCTATATCCCACGTCTGCTCTTACCTCGTACTTCCTCGATTATAACAATTCTCCTATTCTCACCTACTATTCCACAAGCTTATGTATCCAACATATCATCCTCTGCCTTTTCTGCTATCTCCAAAGGGATCCTACCAATAGGCACATTTTGTCCTTCCCTCCCTCTTTGCTTTCTGCAGTGGATCTCTCTCTCTCTCTCTCCATGATTCCCTTTCCACTTATCTATCTATATATATATAGTGTGTGTGTATATATAAGGCTAAGCAATACAGAAGTCCTATTTCAACATTGCCTTAGATCAGCTGCTACCACCCCCTCCATCTCTATCGAGGGAACAAAACTGAGAACTGTGGAAGAATTCAAGTATCTCAGCAGTGTCATTTGTAGTGATGGCTCACTAGACCAAAATCGGCGCCAGGATTTGCAAGGCCAGCCAGAGCCTTGGTCGACTGCGATCACGTGTTGAACCAGCACAACATCTGTCTGTCTATAAAACTAAGCTGTTGTCTTCAGCAGTCTCCTGTATTGGTGTGAAACCTGGACCATATACAGAAGACACCTCAATCTAGAAGGATTCCGTATGCGTAGTCTGAGGTCAATCATTGGCATCCGTTGGCAGGACCGAGTCACAAATCTGGAGGTCCTCAACAGGGCAGGGACCTCGAGTGTTGAGACCATGATCGTAAAAGCACTGCGTCAGTGGCCAGAGTATGTCATGCGTCTGAAGGATTCCTAAATCCCTGAACAGCTACTATATGGTGAGTTTTGGCTGGGTGAAAGGAATTGAGACGGGTCTCATGAGAGGTCCAAAGGCTATGTGAAAGCTAACATTACACATGCTGAGCTTATACCAAAATGGCTGGAACAGAGTGCGTAAGACTAAGACTGAAGTGACGGGCGAGCCTTGGTTAGAACAGCTCACAACAACCTAGAGGAGAGACGCCAAGCAATACTAGTCACTGTCCGACAAAGAAGGAAAGCAACAGCAGTGGCTCCACTTCCAGATCTAACACAGTTTTCATGTCCTTGTGGTGGACTTATATGTCTCTCGCAACTTGGATTTAGCAGCCACCTATGAACATACAATAGAGCTGCACCATGCTCACCTAAACAGTCCTTCCAGGTGAAGCAGTTCTTCACATGTGAAACCCTTCATGTGTGAACTTATCGCATTCAGTTCTCCTGTTGTAGCCTCATTTATCAGTGAGACCCATTGCAGATTGAAAGATTGCTCAGTCTGCCATGACAGCTAGGGTCTCCCAGTAGCCAGCCATTTTAATTTCGCTTCCCATTTCCACAGCAACATGTCTGGCCATGGCCTCTTGTACTGCCAAGATGCTGCTACACACAGATTAGGGAACCAGCACCTCATATTCCAATCTGAAGGCATGAACATAATCTCTAACTTCTGGTAACCACTCCCCTGTTATTCCCTTATCCCACCGACCCTATCACTCTTTCCCCTCCCTTGCCCTATCAGGTCATCACCTACACATTCCTCCCTCTGGTTCTCCTCCTCACCTCCTTTCCTTGGTCCACTATCCTCTCCTGTCAGATTTCACTTTCTTCAGCCCTTTATCAATTCCACCTTTCACCTTGTTCTACCATTTCCACCCATCTTTTTATTTTTGGCTTCTTCCCTTTTCTAAAAAAAAAGTCCTTGTAAAGGGTCTTGACCTAAAATATCGACTGTTCATTTCCCTCAATTTATGATGCCTGACTCACTTGAGTTCTTCCAGCATATTGTGTGCTGTTTTAGATGTATCCATTTTTCATTATCCTTCATGAAGCAGGAGTTGCAGAGATTAAAACAGTTGAAAAATCTTTGTAGATGTAAAGTAAATGGATTGACATGCAAAACATGTCTGGTTGTATTCCACTTCGGGAAATGATTTAAAGCTTCATGGAGGATCAAACTTGATTCCTTAACAGATTCTATAAATTAACTGACATACAAGCAGGTGTATTTTTCAAATAAAAGCATTTATATGGTAAAATTTTATAGCCAGATGAAATATGTGTAATTTTTTTGCTGTCTGTGCCAAAAGCATTACTGATGATATGAGTTTTTTTTCCTGCTGAAGGTTAAGCAGGTTTTTGCATCACCACAGTATAGTGAGGAACTTTGCTTATTTCCATACTTAAATGTGTTAGTTATTGCCTGAACACATTGTTTTTTTAAATTTTTTAAAAGACACAGAGACAATGAAAATATTGATATCTAAGTAGCAGCATAATGCATTCCCCAGAAGTAATGGTGAGATTTTTTTGCTTATAAATGTAGTTATAAAGGATATTACACCAAGGAATTTTGCTTGGCATGGAAATGTTTTCATAAAGTGGATTCTACAGTTATATGTTTGCATTGAAATATACTAAATTTGCTTCAAAATTTATTTAGCTGCCAGTCAAGTTTGGGCTGACAAAATCAAGCAATTGTTGCCTTATAACAAAATTATCTTTCCTTTTGAAGAACGTCTTGACCTTTCTTTTCCCCCAACTGGCTCTCCTGTGACCTTTCCACCATGACTCTGACAATGTGTACATGCTTATGGACTGGCCTGGTGATTAGGCCTATTGCTTCCTGTGCAAAAATCAAGGTAACTGCTCTGCTGGTGTTCCATCAGCTCCTGTGAGTCACTAAATATACTCCCTGAATTAAGAATATCTAAATGACTGCGCTGTGCCACAGAATTGAAGACCTGGGATATGGAAGATGATAAAAGAAAACAGTAAAGGTATTTGATGTATTAGGCGAGTAATTCCAGAGCTGAATATGGCAAACCTGAGAAAAGTAAGTGGGAAAAGAAGATGACTGCAGATAATGGTGATTAATATAGAGAATCAGAAAGTCTTCGCTGGGCAGGTACAGTGGCATGCAAACGTTTAGGCACCCCTGGTCAAAATTTCTGTACTGTGAATAGCTAAGCAAGTAAAAGATGACTTGATTTCCAAAAGGCATAAAGTTAAAGATGACACATTTCTTTAATATCTTAAGCAAGGTTACTTTTTTATTTCCATCTTTTACAGTTTCAAAATAACAAAAAAAGAAGGGCCCGAAAAAAAAGTTTGGGCACCCTGCATGGTCAGTACTTAGTAACACCCCCCACCCCTTGGCAAGTATCACAGCTTGTAAGCACTTTCTGTAGCCAGCTGAGAGTCTTTCAATTCTTGTTTGGGGGATTTTCGCCCATTCTTCCTTGCAAAAGACTCCTAGTTCTGTGAGATTCTTGGGCCATCTTGCACGCACTGCTCTTTTGAGGTCTATTCACAGATTTTCGGTGATGTTTAGGCCAAATTTGGAGTATTGTGTGCAGTTCTGGTCACTGAATTATAGGAAAAATGTCAATAAAGTTGAGAGAGTACAGAGGAGGTTTACTAAAATGTTGCCTGGGTTTCATCTCCTAATTTACAAAGAAAGGTTGAACAAGATAAGTCTTTATTCTTTGGAGTGTAGAAGGTTGAGAGGGGACTTGATAGAGGTGTTTAAAATTATGAGGGGGATTGATAGAGTTGATGTGGATAGGCTTTTTCCATTGAGAGTGGGGGAGATTCAAACAGGACATGAGTTGAGAGTTAAAGGGCAAAAGTTTAGAGGTAACATGCGGGGGAACTTTTTTACTCAGAGAGTGGTAGCTGTGTGGAACGAGCTTCCAGCAGAAGTGGTTGAGATAGGTTTGATGTTGACATTTAAAGTTAAATTGGATAGATATATGGACAGGAATGGAATGGAGGGTTATGGACCGAGTGCAGGTCGGTGGGACTAGGTGAGAGTAGGAGTTCGGCACGGACTAGAAGGGCTGAGATGGCCTGTTTCCATGCTGTAATTGTTATATAGTTATAATAATGTTCATAAAAGTTGCTGGTGAACACAGCAGGCCAGGCAGCATCTCTAGGAAGAGGTACAGTCGACGTTTCGGGCCGAGACCCTTCGTCAGGACTAACTGAAAGAAGAGCTAGTAAGAGATTTGAAAGTGGCAGGGGGAGGGGCAGATCCAAAATGATAGGAGAAGACAGGAGGGGGAGGGATGGAGCCAAGAGCTGGACGGGTGATTGGCAAAAGGGATATGAGAGGATCATGGGACAGGAGGCCCAGGGAGAAAGAAAAGGGGGGGGGAAATACCCAGAGGATGGGCAAGGGATATAGTGTGAGGGACAGATGGAGAAAAAGGAGAGAGAGAAAAAGAATGTGTGTATATAAATAAATAATGGATGGGTTACGAGGGGGAAGTGGGGCATTAGCAGAAGTTTGAGAAGTCAGTGTTCATGCCATCAGGTTGGAGGCTACCCAGACAGAATATAAGGTGTTGTTCCTCCAACCTGAGTGTGGCTTCAACTTTACAGTAGAGAAGGCCGTGGATAGACATATCAGAATGGGAATGGGACTTGGAATTAACATATGAGAATGGGAATGGGTAGCCTCCAACCTCATCGCATGAACATTGACTTCTCAAACTTCCACTAATGCCCCACCTCCCCCTTGTACCCCAACCGTTATTTATTTATGTACACACATTCTTTTTCTCTCTCTCCTTTTTCTCCCTCTGTCCCTCTCACTATACCCCTTGCCCATCCTGTGGGCTTCCCCCCCCCCTTTTCTTTCTACCTAGGCCTCCTGTCCCATGATCATCTGATATCCCTTTTGCCAATCACCTGTCCAGCTCTTGGCTCCATCCCTCCCCCTCCTGTCTTCTCCTATCATTTTGGATCTTCCCCTCCCCTCACACTTTCAAATCTCTTACTAGCTCTTCTTCCAGTTAGTCCTGACAAAGGGTCTCGGCCCGAAATGTCGACTGTACCTCTTCCTAGAGATGCTGCCTGGCCTGCTGCGTTCACCAGCAACTTTTATGTGTGTTGCTTGAAATTCCAGCAAATGCAAATTTCCTCATGTAAAGGAATAATGTTGTTTGAAAAGGCATGTATAGAGATGCCAGGAAACTACAGAACTGTTAGTTTAATCTCAGTCATGGGTAATTTCTTGAAACAATAATTGGAGAAGACAATAACAGGCACATGGAAAAGTTTGAGTTGATGAAGTTTGCATGGAATTATTAAAAGCAAATCAGTGGTAGCTCACCTGATTTTTAAAAAAATTGTGAACAGAGAAGATTGATAGAAATGTCGATGTTGCACACGTTGACTAATAAAGTCCCACATGTAAGACTGGTTAGCAAAATTGATGCCTATCAAATTATAAGAGAATTAATAACGAATAGGAAATTGGCTTAAACACAGAGGGTGGTAGAAAACAGTAATTTTTCAGATTGGAAGATTTTCTTGTAGATGATGCTTGGACACTTTTTGCATGTTGATGATTTTAGACGTGAGTGTACAAATGAGAGAAGTTATGTCAAATGAAAATAAAAATTACAGATACTGGAAGTCTGAAACGAAAAAAGAACATGCTGGAAGTACTTAGTGGATCAGGTTGCTGCTTGACCTGCTGAGTATTTCTACCGGCATATCATTTTCTATAACCTCTGCCACTTACAATGAGATCCTACCACTAAGCACATCTTTCTCTTCCCCCACACCCCTGCCCGCTTTCCATGAGGATCGCTCTCTATAAGATACCCCTAAGCACTCTTCATCTCTGCACTAATCTTCCTCCTTGGCATGTATCCCTGCAAGCGGGACAAGTGTTACACTTCCCTACACCACCTCCTGCACCATCATTCAGGGCCCTAAACAGTCCTTTCAGGTAAGGCGACACTTCACCTGTGAGTGTTTCAGGGTTATCTGTTGTATCCAGTGCTCCAGCCACGGCTTCCTCTACATCCGTGTGACCAGACATAGAAGGCGCTTCATCAAGCACCTTAATTCTGTCTGTGTCCCAGTGGCTGCTCATTTCAATTCAACCTCCCATTCCCATACTCATATGTCTGTCAGTGGCCTCCTCTACTGCCACGATGAGGCCATACTTGAGTTGGAGGAGTAACTCCTCATATTCTGTCTGGATAGCCTCTGACCTGATGGCATGAACATTGATTTCTGTAACCCAGTAAGTACTCCCCCTTCCAATCCCCCTCGTCGTTACCCTCTCAGCCCTTCCCTTCTCCTCCCCATCACCTCCCTCCTCCCTCCCTTTCTTCCATAATTCAGTCCTCTCCAATATATTCCTTCTTCAGCCCTTTACCTCTTCTGCTTATCACCTCCCAGCTTATTACTTCATTCCCCCTCCCCCACTCATCCACCTTTTCCCCTCACCTGGTTTCACCTATCACTTGCCATTTTGAACTCTTCCCCTCCTCCACCTTCTTATTCTGGCTTCTGAACACAACAGTAAACTCAGGACGTTTGCTGTTGTGTTCATCACCACTATCTTCATCTCCGCCTCCCCCCCCCCCGCCCCCCCGGAGGTGTGGATGCCAAGGATGCAGGGGGAGAGCTTTACCGTACCATCAACCCTCTACAAAACAAGCATCCAGTTGGTGATCTCTTTGTAGTTGCAGGAGTGTTTGCAGGACACAGCAATCCCGGTGTATGTGGCTGGGCATCAAGGAAGTTACGGACTATGCAAGGAAAAACAGCTTTGACTATACCAGTGATGCCTCTCTCTCCAAAGATCTAAGCAAACTTTACACTTACTGTGAGGCATGCAACACAATGCCAGCCTTGAAAATTTCCCCCTTCCCCTTCCAGGTAAGCAGCCACTGTCTCTAACAGCAGCAGAGTGAGAAGGACTATGCAGAGTCAAATCTTCTAAGGTGTCCCACAGACCTTGGTGAACAAACTCCTCAGTCTAAATACACCGATGTGCAAAACTGGATGTTGGACTTCCTGACGAACATACCTCAGATAGTCAGGGTTTACATGTGCTCCTCCCTCCCCATCACCCTCAACACAGCTGCTCCCCAGGTCTGTGTGCTGAGCCATTGCTCATGCATGACTGCACAGCCAAAACTCACATTGCCAAGTTCGCCTATGACATGACAGTGGTAGGGCTCAGAATGAGAACCAAGTTTAATATCACTGGCATATTTTGTGAAATTAGTTGTTTTGCGGCAGCAGCTCATTGCAATGGATAATAATAAAGACTATAAATTACATTAAATTACTTATTTGTTTTTTACATATTGCAAAGAGGAAAAACACTGAGGTGCTGTTCATGGGTTCAGAAATTGAGGGGAAAAGCTATTCGTGAAACATTGGCTGTGTGCCTTTAGACTCCTTTACCACCTCCTTGATGGTAGCAATGAGAAGAGGGCACGTCCTGAGTGATGGGGCTCCTTGAGGATGGATGCTGCCTTTTTAATGCAGTGCCTTCTGAAGGTGTCCTGGATGGTGGGGAGGCTAGTGGCCATAATGCAGCTGGCTGAATACAACTTTTAGCAGCTTTTTCCAGGCCCATGCAGTGGCTCCTCCATACCTGATCGTGATACAACCAGTTATAATGCTTTCCACAGTACATCTGTAGAAATTTGCAAGTGTCTTTGGTGACATACTAATTCTGAAACTCCTGATGAAGTATAGCCTCTGTTTTGCCTTCTTTGTAATTGCATCAATATGTTGGGTCCAGGGTAGATCCTAAGAGATATTGACATCCAGGAACTTGAAACTGCTCACCCTTACCACTTCTGATCCCTTGACGAGGACTGGTGTGTGTTTCCTCAACTTCCCCTTCCTGAAGTCCACAATTAATTCCTTGATCTTACTGGCATTAAGTGCAGAGTTGTTGCTGCAACATCACTCAGCCAGCTGACCTATCTAGCTCCTGCCTGCCTGCTTGTCACCATCTGAAATTCTGCCAAAAATAGTTGTGTTGTCGGCAAATTTATAGACGGCACTTGAGCTGTGCCTAGCTACACAATCGTGGCTGTAGAGAGAATAGAGTAGTGGGCTAAGCACGCACCCTTAAGGTGTGGCAGTGAGGAGAAGATGTTATTTCCAATCCACACAGACTGTGGTCTTCCAGTGAGGAAGTTAATCCCGTTGCAAAGGGAGGTACAGAGGGCCATGTTTTGGAGCTTGTTGATTAGAACTGAAGGTATGATTGTATTGAACGCTGAGCTGTAATCAATAAACAGCAGCCTGATGTAGATATTACTCAAACACGAGGAATTCTGCAGATGCTGGAAATTCAAGCAACACACATCAAAGTTGCTGGTGAACGCAGCAGGCCAGGCAGCATCTCTAGGAAGAGGTACAGTCGACGTTTGCGTTCTGTGTTCACCAGCAACTTTGATGTGTGTTGTAGATATTACTCTTGTCCAGGTGATCCAAGGCCGAGTGAGTAGCCAGTGAGATTGCGTCTGCTGTAGACTGATAGGCAAAATGCAGCAACTGCAGGTCCTTGCTTAGGCAGAAGTTGATTCTAGCCATCATCAACAATGATACGATGGCCTATAAAAAGAGGTGGAAGAGCTCGAGGTCTGGTGCCAAGCAAATAACCTCTTAATGTCAGCAAGGCAAAGGAGAGGCTGCGGACTTCAGGAGAACTCACACCACTGACGCCCCTCTTTACTTTGGCAGCACAGCTGAGGAAACGGCGAGCAGTTTCAAATCCATGTTGCACATAATGATCCACATTTTGCACAACCCCTCATGGTCCCATAACACATCCTACACAATCTGGAAAACTCACCAAAGCCTCTACTTTCTGAGGAACTGCAGAGAGCAGGACTATGCACATCTACACTACTCGCATCCTTCCACAGATGGGCAGTAGAGAGTATCCTAACATGCTGCATCCCTGCATGGTACAGAATCTGCACTGTGGGGGATGAGAAAGCTTTACAATGGGTAGTCAAAACGACCCAATGGATTACGTGCACTAGCCTACCCACCATCAAGACACGTGTACATACAGAGAGGTGTCAAAAAAGGGCCAGTAGCATCATGAAGGATCCCACCCACCTTTTCCATGGACTGTTTGTCCTACTCCGATCAGGAAGGAGGCTATGTAGCAGCCATACTGGGACCACCAGACTTGTAAACAGTTACTTTCCCCAAGCAGTAAGGCTGATCAACACCTCCACCCACTGATCCACTCCACACACCCAGCCACCACTGCTTTATCATTTCCTGTCAGAGTCACCTTGCGTACAGACACTCCTATGCCTACTGTCACTTTATGGACATACAATCAGTCTATGTATATAAGCTATCTTATATATCTACACTTACTGTGAATTTTTTATTACTGTGTTCTTATCATATTGTTTTTGTGCTGCATCAGATCTGGAGTAAAAATTATTTCATTCTCCTTTACATGGCTACTGGAAATGACACTGAATAATTTTGAATCTTTAATCTTGATGAAGAGTTTCAGCTCCATAAGTTAACTGTTTATTCCCCTCCATAGATGCTGCCTGACTTGCAGAATTCCTCCAGCATTTTGTGTGTTGTTCAGAATTTCCAGCATCTGTAGAATCTGTTGTGCTTTTGAGTATTTCTTCCATATTCTACTGAAGTTATATTGGACCTTTGTAGAATATTTAAATTAGCCCTAGTTGGAGTATTGCATCCAATTGTGGCCATCCAACTGTAGAATCATTGTACAAGTTCTGAGAAGCATAAAAAGAGTAACTGTGGTGATTTAAGGGTGATAGAATTCTCTGGAAAATTAAATATGTGAAGCTGCTGTTTCTTCCCTTGAAGAAAATCCATTGAGAGAAGAGGTGATAGAATTGTTCAAGTTTGTGTCTGGTTTTGGAAAAGGTGGATAGAAGCTGTTTCCATTTGTTAATAGTTAGAGAAGAAGGGAGACATTTTAAAATTTTGGATAAAAGCTGCAAGTTACTTTTGGACCTCGAATTCAGTGCTTAAAGTTCAAAGTACATTTATTACTAAAGTATGTTTACTATATACAACCTTGAGATTGAGATTCATCTCTTTACAGGCTGCCACAAATCGAATAATCCCAATAGAACACATTAAAAAATGAGCATTATACACCAGTGTGCAGGAAAAAAAAGAAATCATGCAAACAATAAAAGTAAGCAAGTCATGTTCAGAACTGAAGTTCACAGCCACGAAGCCAGTCATGGCCAATTCAGGAGCCTGTTGGTTGCAGGGCACAGCCTCAGTTCAATGTAGAGATGAGTAAATCTCACTGAGCAGTGAGCTGAACATTGACCTGTCCCTCGCTGCCGGTCCTGACATTCTTCAAAAAGAAATGGTTCCGGAAGACTGGAAGATTGCAAATGTCACTCCGCTATTTAAGAAGGGGGCAAGGAAGCAAAAAGGAAATTATAGACCTGTTAGCTTGACGTCGGTGGTTGGGAAGTTGTTGGAGTCGATTGTCAAGGATGAGGTTACAGAGTACCTGGAGGCATATGACAAGATAGGCAGAACTCAGCATGGATTCCTTAAAGGAAAATCCTGCCTGACAAACCTATTACAATTTTTTGAGGAAATTACCAGTAGGCTAGACAAGGGAGATGCAGTGGATGTTGTATATTTGGATTTTCAGAAGGCCTTTGACAAGGTGCCACACATGAGGCTACTTAACAAGATAAGAGCCCATGGAATTACGGGAAAGTTACATACGTGGATAGAGCGTTGGCTGATTGGCAGGAAACAGAGAGTGGGAATAAAGGGATGCTATTCTGGTTGGCTGCCGGTTACCAGTGGTGTTCCACAGGGATCAGTGTTGGGGCCGCTTCTTTTTACGTTGTACATCAATGATCTGGATTATGGAATAGATGGCTTTATGGCTAAGTTTGCTGACGATACGAAGATAGGTGGAGGGCCGGTAGTACTGAGGAAATGGAGAGTCTGCAGAGAGACATTGGATAGATTGGAAGAATGGGCAAATGAAGTACAATGTTGGAAAGTGTATGATTATGCACTTTAGCAGAAAAAATAAACGGGCAGACTATTATTTAAATGGGGAAAGAATTCAAAGTTCTGAGATGCAACGGGACTTGGGAGTCCTCGTACAGGATTCCCTTAAAGTTAACCTCCAGGTTGAGTCAGTAGTGAAGAAGGCGAATGCAATGTTGGCATTCATTTCTAGAGGAATAGAGTATAGGAGCAGGGATGTGATGTTGAGGCTCTATAAGGCGCTGGTGAGACCTCACTTGAGTACTGTGGGCAGTTTTGGTCTCCTTATTTAAGAAAGGATGTGCTGACGTTGGAGAGGGTGCAGAGAAGATTCACGAGAATAATTCCGGGAATGAGAGGGTTAATGTATGAGGAACGTTTGTCCGCTCTTGGACTGTATTCCTTGGAGTTTAGAAGAACAAGGGGAGACCTCATAGAAACATTTTGAATGTTAAAAGGCATGGACAAAGTGGATGTGGCAAAGTTGTTTCCCATGATGGGGGAGTCTAGTACTAGAGGGCATGACTTCAGGATTGAAGGGCGCCCTTTCAGAACAGAAATGCGAAGAAATTTTTTTAGTCAGAGGGTGGTGAATCTATGGAATTTGTTGCCATGGGCAGCAGTGGAGGCCAAGTCATTGGGTGTATTTAAGGCAGAGATTGATAGGTATCTGAGTAGCCAGGGCATCAAAGGTTATGGTGAGAAGGTGGGGCAGTGGGACTAAATAGGATAAAATGGATCAGCTCATGATAAAATGGCAGAGCAGACTCGATGGGCCGAATGGCCTGCTTCTGCTCCTTTGTCTTATGATCTTATGGTCTTATGGAAATTTAAACTGGGGAATGGGACTGACTGTATTACTTCACTTGGATGTGGTATTTGAGCTCCTTCATCACTGTAAGAATTCTGTTTCTATGAATTATGAATCTCTTTCTTCATTTGATGCAGTAACCAGTCCTTTCCCAAAGACCCTGAGTGTTGTCTGCTTGTGGAGATTTTTGAAGCTCTTCTCACCAACAAACACACAAGTGATCTCTTGTAAATCCATTGATGTGCTAAAATGAATAATTTTCGTTGAGTGAATAATTCTCTACACACAGCAGGGGAATGACCTCCCCCAGTGTGAATTCAAAGAGGAGACTCATTGGAATTTATACATGCATAGTCACCACATTGCACGTTAAATGAAAATGAGTCCACCCACAGAGCACATACAATTAGTCTGAGGTGTAATTTTTTTACTGTTGAAATTTTCAGTCTTCGTTGCATTGCTGGTAAAATTGGAAGTAATGGTCCTTGTAGATTGCCAATGTTCTGTGCCTCAGAGAGTGAAATGCATGAAAACCATGTCCATATAATACTTGCCAAAATTGCAGACTGCAAGTCTCAAGTATTAATTAAATTGAAAGTTAGCATAATTCTTGAAACAGTACAGATTAAAATGCTTGTATTTTACACAGGTCACTGGGGATAATGTACGATCGCTGGCTCTCTGTGATTTTGATGGTGACGGGAAGAAGGAGGTGAGCCTGTATCATCTTTCAAAAATATAATCCTCAACTGAGGGGAAAAAAATAAAAATTTGTAGAATATTCCGAATCTTAATCAGAATTTATTGCTTAAAGACTGAAGATGTGTGTATATTATTCACTTTGGATATATTTACGAGGGGTGATTGATAAGTTCGCCTAAGGTAGAAGGAGTCAATTTTAGAAAACCTAGCACATTTATTTTTCAACATAGTCCCCGCCTACATTTACACGCTTAGTCCAGCGGTCGTAGAGCATACGGATTTTGGACCTTCAGAAAGTGTCCACAGCAGGGGTGATTGATATGTTTGTGGCCTAAGGTAGAAGGGGATGAGTTATACAGCTCTCATTACATGCACATGCAGTTCAACTCTTTGAGTGTTTATGCAGAAAGTTTGAAGTTAATAACTCATCTCCTTCTACCTTAGGCCACGAACTTATCAATCAATTGCCCTGATGAGTTATTAACTAATGAGTTATTAACTTCAAACTTTCTTCATAATCACTCAATGAGTTGAACTGCATGTGCATGTAACGAGAGCTGTATAGCTCATCTTCTACCTTAGGCTACGAACTTATCAATCACCCCTCGTATGTATGAGTGCTTATGTTAGCTTTCAATTATTCCTGGTTGTCCCAAACCTCAACAGAGCCTTTGATTATTTATTGATACAGCACCAGGTTGGCCCTTCCAGCCCTTAGAGCCATGGCCGCCCCCAAAACCCTACAACTCTGGTTAAGCCCAACCAAATCACGGGATAATTTACAATGCCCAATTAACCTATCTGGTACAGCTTTGAACTACAGGAGGAAAGCGGAGCACCCGGCAAATACCCGTGTATTCCATGGGGAGGACGTACAGAGACTCCTTACAGAGTGGCACCAGAATTGAACTCTGAACTCTGGACGTCCAGAGCTGCTAAGCACTATGCTATCTTGGCACCCAAATAAACAGTATGATCATGCTGTAAACTTTAAAAAACGCCAGACCAAATAACGACAGCACAAAAAGATCGTTACTTATCTTTTCACCAGTTTATTTCTTCGAGCTCAGCTGGCGAGTGAGCTTGGTCCCGATATCAAGGGAGAAGTGTTCTCATCCCTCCGGCAGTTCAACAGGTTCACTGTTCACCTTCCAGAACTGTTTCGATTTATAAGACCACGAGACAAAAGAACAATCAGTTTGATAAACATTCCAGCCAAGTCAGTGGACTATTGATACAAAAGAACAATCAGTTTGATAGACACTCCAGCCACTTTAATTAAAGAAAGGAATATCCTACCTGGTTTGTTGGAGCCAAAACTTAATTAAAAAGCTTTAATTAACAATGCTTTAATTAAGAAAGGAATGTCCTGTCTATAGGTACCATCTTTTGTTGAAAACAAAAGGTATGAAAAATCAGGAGACATATGGATCTGTGTGAACTTTTCCCTTATCTTGTTTCAAAGAAGCAGATGTGAGACATTATTAAAGCTTTTATAGATATGTGAAAAGAAAAAGATTGGTTAAGACAAATGTAGGTCCCCTACAGGCAGAAACAGGTGAATTGATTATGGGGAACAAGGACATGGCAGACCAATTGAATAATTACTTTGGTTCTGTCTTCACTAAGGAGGACATAAATAATCTTCCGGAAATAGTAGGGGACAGAGGGTCCAGTGAAATGGAGGAACTGAGGGAAATACATGTTAGTAGGGAAGTAGTGTTAGGTAAATTGAAGGGATTAAAGGCAGATAAATCCCCAGGGCCAGATGGTCTGCATCCCAGAGTGCTTAAGGAAGTAGCCCAGGAAATAGTGGATGCATTAGTGATAATTTTTCAAAACTCTTTAGATCCTGGACGAGTTCCTGAGGATTGGAGGGTGGCTAATATAACCCCACTTTTTAAAAAAGGAGGGAGAGAGAAACCAGGGAATTATAGACCGGTTAGCCTAACATTGGTGGTGGAGAAACTGCTAGAGTCAGTTATCAAAGATGTGATAACAGCACATTTGGAAAGCGGTGAAATCATCGGACAAAGTCAGCATGGATTTGTGAAAGGAAAATCATGTCTGACGAATCTCGTAGAATTTTTTGAGGATTTAACTAGTAGAATGGATAGGGGAGAACCAGTGGATGTGGTATATTTGGATTTTCAAAAGGCTTTTGACAAGGTCCCACACAGGAGATTAGGGTGCAAACTTAAAGCACACGGTATTGGGGGTAAGGTATTGATGTGGATAGAGAATTGGTTGGCAGACCGGAAGCAAAGAGTGTGAATAAACGGGACCTTTTCAGAATGGCAGGCAGTGACTAGTGGGGTACCGCAAGGCTCAGTGCTGGGACCCCAGTTGTTTACAATATATATTAATGACTTGGATGAGGGAATTAAATGCAGCATCTCCAAGTTTGTGGATGACACGAAGCTGGGCGGCAGTGTTAGCTGTGAGGAGGATGCTAAGAGGATGCAGGGTGACTTGGATAGGTTGGGTGAGTGGGCAAATTCATGGCAGATGCAATTTAATGTGGATAAATGTGAAGTTATCCACTTTGGTGGCAAAAACAGGAAACAGATTATTATCTGAATGGTGACCGATTAGGAAAAGGGGAGGTGTAACGAGACCTGGGTGTCATTATACACCAGTCATTGAAAGTGGGCATGCAGGTACAGCAGGCAGTGAAAAAGGCGAATGGTATGCTGGCATTTATAGCGAGAGGATTCGAGTACAGGAGCAGGGAGGTACTACTGCAGTTGTACATGGCCTTGGTGAGACCACACCTGGAGTATTGTGTGCTGTTTTGGTCCCCTAATCTGAGGAAAGACATCCTTGCCATAGAGGGAGTACAAAGAAGGTTCACCAGATTGATTCCTGGGATGGCAGGACTTTCATATGATGAAAGACTGGATGAACTAGGCTTATACTCATTGGAATTTAGAAGATTGAGGGGGGATCTGATTGAAACGTATAAAATCCTAAAGGGATTGGACAGGCTAGATGCAGGAAGATTGTTCCTGATGTTGGGGAAGTCCAGAACGAGGGCTCACAGTTTGAGGATAGAGGGGAAGCCTTTTAGGACCGAGATTAGGAAAAACTTCTTCACACAGAGAGTGGTGAATCTGTGGAATTCTCTGCCACAGGAAACAGTTGAGGCCAGTTCATTGGCTATATTTAAGAGGGAGTTAGATATGGCCCTTGTTGCTAAAGGGATCAGGGGGTATGGAGGGAAGGCTGGTACAGGGTTCTGAGTTGGATGATCAGCCATGATCATACTGAATGGCGGTGCAGGCTCAAAGGGCCGAATGGCCTACTCCTGCACCTATTTTCTATGTTTCTATGTTTCTATTCAAACACACTGCAGTTACTCCCAAAATACACAGACATAGTCGGTACTTAACCCATTATTTACAGGTGTCTGAGAATCCCCCAATTCCCATAAACTTTATCATTCCCTCCTTTTTATCATTATATGATAAAGTTATCTGAACAGATTGTCACTTCTACAACATGATACAAAACATACCCAACGTGCTCCCTGTTCTACTTGCTTAACATAGGTATGGCAGAGGGACCGAAAAGTGTGAACCTGGGGGCCTCCTGAAACAGGGGCAGGTCCCTTAGGTTCATTAAAATCATCATTAGCCAATACATTTTTCAGTTCTTATCAGTTCCGCCTGTAACGTGTCGATGTATGCAGCGGAGCTGTCCTTCCACCTTCACTGCAGTAGGTGTTGTCAGCAGCACTTGGTACGGTCCTCTCCACCTCGGTTCCAACTTCCCAGGATATCAGTTCTTAATCAAGACAAAATCTCCAGGCTCGATGGTGGGGTAGTCACCCTTAGGCTGGGTGTCATCCTCTCAATAGGCCTGTTGTACCTGTGAATGCAAGCTTTCGAGAGTTTTAGTTAACTTGCATAAATATTTTCCCATCTCCTCCCCCAAGGTATGCATGTCCATCCTTTCAGGAAGGGGAGGTTGGGCCGGTTCTGACCCCCACGGGGTTCGCATGGGCTTTCCATGGATGACTTCTGCTGGGGATAATCCAGTTCTAGTCGAGGGTGTAACTCTCATATGGAACGATGCCAGAGGTAAAACCTTAAGCCAGGTTAGCTCAGTTTCTTGCATAAGTTTAGTTAGCTTATTCCTTAAGGTTCCATTTGCTCGTTCCACTCTACCAGCTGTTCTTGGATGGTGAGCACAGTGAAATTGCTGTTTTATTGCCAGTTCTTTACAGATTTTCTCATTTATCTTAGCAATAAAATGAGGTCCATTGTCTGAGCTTATTGATTCAGGTAATCCATAACGGGGAATCACTTCTCTTAGTAATATTTTTACAACAGTATTATCAGTAGTGGGTATAGCCTCTATCTATCTGCTAAATACATCTACTATTACCAAGCAATATTTACAACAGTGTACTGTAGGTAGTTCTATAAAATCAAGTTGTAAAAAAAGAAAAAGGTCCACCAGGCAAGGGGGAGTTCGGAAACATAAGGCATTCCCTTTCCAGCATTGATTTTTTTTTTACATGCTGTGGCTTGCTGGAAATCAGGGCGCCACCAAGATATTAACCATTCCCTCCTTGCTCAAGTGCGTACAGGTCAGTGACGCTGGAGAGACAGCTGACCCCCAGGAAAGACTGGGACGAGCTCACAAGGCTAGCATCCTTGTAGGCAGCATGCGCAAGAGGGCACCACTCAGGCTACGATTGAACATGAAGAACAATACCCCCAGAGTCTCCCGAGAGGAGGGGGAGGATGAGAGACTCAACAGGACGGTCATAATGGCCAAGACAGGAAACACGACTACGAGGAAGCTAAAGCAAATGACACTGACCAGAGAGAAATTCACGGTAAGGTGTCATTGTGGGAAAGTCTGCAAAAACATCAGAGTGCTCAAGACACATCAGAGAAAGTCTAGATGTGACCCAAGTGCAGCTCACGGACTTGGTGTCCGGTGAGACGAAGGAGAATTCCAGCCAGGAAGCACCTCACAGAGCTGAAGATCTCTCCACACTTGAGTCACCTCAGCACCAAAGAACAGACCAAGTGAGTTCCTCTTCGGCTACCCCAGTCCATTCGTCAAGGAAATACAGGATCAAATGGCCTAGATCATCAGACAACGTCGCCTGGATGCAATTCGATGGTGATCTAGACGGCATCCTGGAAGTTGCCTTAGCAGGTCCAGTACACAGAAAGATCGACTCACTCATAGCCACAGCGTACAATCTAGCTCAGGAACGATTTGAGGTTTAAAACCAGCCCACCATCCGAAAAAGAGGGTATTAAGGACTTAACCAGTATGTTGCGGGAAAAGCTGTGCAAACTCTGGAGGGCGGAACATCTACGACAGCAAAGAAGGAAGAAGGAGAAAAGGTGAGCGCAGTTTGTGAGAAATCCATTCAGCTTCACCAGGACTCTTCTCGGCCAACAAAAATCTGGTATACAATCCAGCTTAAAGCCAGAGGTAGAGGAGTTCCTTCAGGAGGCACACAGTCTCCTGACCAGAGGGGTCAGGAACTAGGAACTAATAGGGCTGTGCAAAGACTGGAAAAACCATCAATTGAGCTGAATGTGAAGGAGCTACAGGACAGGACAGAAATCCAGGACATCATTTGGAAAGCTAAAGCATCAGCTGCCCCAGGCCCAAGCGGCATACCTTATATGGTGTATAAGAAATGCCCAAAACTTCTTTGGAGGCTGTGGAAGGTCATGAGAAAGATCTGGGCCAAAGGTACTATTCCATCAAATTGGAAATTGGCAGAGGGATGCTTTATTCCAAAGGAAGAGGATTCTTCCACAATTGCCCAGTTTAGGACAATTTCTCTCCTAGATGTGGAATGTAAGATTTTCTTTCCTGTGCTCGCAAGAAGACTGACTTCTTACATGATGCAGAACCACTATATCAACACACCCATTCAGAAAGGCAGTATTCCAGGCTTTTCAGGGTGTCTGGAACACACCTTAATGACTAGCCATTTGATCCGTGAGGCCAAGCAGAAAAAAGGCGACTTTACAGTTGTCTGGTTAGACCTGGCGAAAGCCTACGGATTTATTCCACTTGACCTCATCATAGAAGGACTTGACCAGTACTACATCCCAGTGGCTATTCGAGACATGATCACCAACTATCTAGATTAGATTAGATTATGAGGACATGCAGTCCTCTTTTATTGTCATTTAGTAATTTAGTAATGCATGCATGTGGTGTGATATCACAAAAACACAGAACAGACCAAGACTGAAGAAACTAACAAAGCCACATAATTATAACATATAGTTACAACAGTGCAACAATACCATAACTTGATGAAGCACAGTCCATGACACAGTAAAAAGTTCAAAGTCTCTCAAATGTCCCACACCTCACGCAGACAGGAGAAGGAAGAAAACTCACCCTGCCATGTCCGACCACAGTCCGATTCTGAGTCGTCCGAAAACTTCGAGCCTCCGATCAGCCCTCCGACACCGAGTACCGAGCACCATCTCTATCCGAACGATTCGACCTCAATTTCGGTCGCCAGCAGCAGGCTAAGCCGGGTATTTTGGGGCCTTCCCTCCGGAAGATTCTCGATCGCCCAGTAACAGCGGCAGCGAACCCGCGTTTCAGAAATTTCTCCAGATGTTCCTCTGTGCTTTCACGTCTGTCACCATCAAATCAGAATTGTCCACGGCCCCTATTTAACGGATACGATATCATTTTCACCGGAGGGCTGCACATGTGCGGTGCGCTGCTATCTTCTCCTCCCGCCTCCCGTGGATTCAAACTCAGATTTACATCAGCCCATTTCACAACTAGGTGGCAGGACCTCCAGAAGGGGATTCCAACAGGGTGCACCATCTCCCCCACCCTATTTATTATGGGAATGAACCTCCTGTTATCAGCAGCAGAACATGTTAACCCGCGGCCCAACGCTGGAGTCGGGCATTGTTCAGCCGGCTCTATGAGGGTTCATGGACGACATCACTATAATGACTGTGTCACATGTCCTAACAAGATGGGTATTGGAAACTCTGGACAATGTAGCCACTTGGGCGAGGATGCCCTTCAAGGCCAAAAAGCCCAGGTGTATGGTGATCAGAAAGGGCAAAGTTACTAGCAAGTTTAGCCTCAAAGTTCAAGGTGAGATCATCCCTTCCATCAAAGATAACCCAATAAAATGCTTGGGGTTTAATGTGTCACTGACAGATGGGGCCAATGTCACCAATGCTGTGAAGCAGACAGATGAATGGCTGAAGAAGATAGAGAAATTCGGACTTCCCGGTAAATTCAAGACCTGGCTGTACCAATACAGCATTCTGCCCAGGCTTCTCTGGCTCTTCACACTTTATGAGTTCCCCATGACTGTCATAGGGGGCATCGAGAGGAAAACCAACAAGCACCTGCAGAGATGGTTGGAAATTCCCCCAAGCTTCTCTTCAATGGGCCTCTGTAGTCGATCTGGGCAACTGCAGCTTCCCCTGTCATCTGTTGTGGAGGAATTCAAGGTGGCAAAATGCAGAGCCTTATTAAGCTTGAGAGATTCCAATGACGTCTTGGTAAAGCAAGCAGGCATTACAACCAGATTTGGGTGCAAGTGGGCAGCCGGCAAAGCTGTGGAGCAGGCAGTGTGTTCTCTGAAGCTGCGAGATATCATCGGCAACCCCTGTGTCGGGCGGCAAGGCCTCGGCTCAGTTCACTTTCAGCAGTGAGGAAATGCAAGCATAATGGACAGGTGAGACATGATACAGGCAGAAGTATGGATCCGTGAGGAAGAGAAGTGGATGTTAAAGGCAGTGGAACAAGGGTCCCAGAGTGCTTGGACAAAATGAGATCTGCTTAAGCATAAGATCTCATGGGTAGAGTTATGGAGACTGGAGCCCTTCCGTATTTCCTTCCTCTTGCGATCCGTGTATGACATCTTCCTTCGCTATTACATCTGTACACATGGGGGATGAGAGAGGACCTGAACTGTAAGCTCTGTGGTCAAAAGGGGACACTGGCTCATATACTGTCTGGGTGCAAAGCAGCTCTAACTCAAGGACGGTATAGGTGGCGCCATGATAAGGTGCTTCTAGCTCTTGCTGACGCACTAGAGCGAGAGAGATGCAAGAAGAAGATGGCTGGCACAGATTTGAGGAAGGCCATCACCTTCATCAAAGAGGGAGCCAGGGTAACCAAACAACCAAAGCCCAATCTGCTGCTAACCGGCCAGGTCCTGGGAGATGAGGGTCGATGTGGGAAGGAGGCTACAGTTCCCAGATGTGGTGCACACAACCCTATGCCCAGACATTCTACTGTGGTCAACTGAAGACAGGAAAAATAATTCTGGTTGAGGTGACTGTGCTGTGGGAGGAGGGATGGGAAGAGGCCCATGAGAGAAAGGCCTTGAAGTACCAGCCCTTAGTGCAGGAGTGTAAAGACAAGGGATGGTAGGCATGGTTGTTCCCTGTGGAGATCGGCTGCAGAGGTTTCCCAACCAAATCAGCATGGCGGTTGTTGTTAGCTCTGGGCATGGACGAAAGGATCAAAAAACAAGCAGCTCGTAGGATGGGGGAAAAGGCAGAACGAGCCTCTTGTTGGATTTGGAATAGGCGAGAGGAGGGAAGCTGGAAGCCAGGAGCAGATGGGCAGTGATTTGGCCACCACTGCCGGCCCACCAACTGGTTAAGGGTTGAAACACTCTGTGAAGGTTGGGAACCACCTGATGACATCTGCTCCTGGCTGAAGGCTACGGTTACCTAGAAAGGTATCTGGAGAATGCACCCTAACAGGTGTATGTAACAAGTTACATAATCTATCAAGATAGATAAGAACACAGAGGGAACACAAACCTGTCTTGCAGGGGTCAACCATAAATTGGTCTGAGGTTCAAGGTGGCAACCCATTTAGGACCATAGCTTTGGCTCCCCTTCAAGGATGTCCCCCTGTTATTTACTTATTTCCCCCATGTTTGGCATACCTGTCTTTAGATCTTGTCTAATAGGAGCTTGCTAGGTTCCCGAGGGGACTAAAAGTGTGGGGTCCAAGACTGTCTGTCTAGCTGCTGCATCAGCCCTAGCATTGCCCTTAGATATCTCATCAGATTCCCAGTATGGGCTGCACATTCGATAACAGCCAAAACTCAAGGTAGCTGTAGAACGGTGAGTAACTTGTTCACAAAGGTAGCATTGTAATGGGGTAGCCAAAAGAAATCAGGATATTCTCAAAGTACCGTAGTCAGTGCGTACTGGGAGTCTGTAAATTCGCACTTTTGTCTGTTGCTAGGATACAGGCACGAGTCACAGCAAACAGCTCAGCTTTCTGGGCAGGGACAGCTGTTTCAAAAGAGGTCTGCTCAATTGCTTCACTGTCTGACACTATCGCATTGTTTCCCAGCTGGATCCACAAAAGAGCTTCCATCCTCATAAAACATTGCCTTGGGCTTGAGGGGGTATTGCGGAAGGGATGGGACAGTCTGTCACTCTTTCACGGTGATCCGGACAGGGGGACAGTTGGTGCAGCTGTTTGTGGCCTGAAATTGCCCAGAGAATGGGGTACAATGTCTTGGGCTCGGTCAATATTAAAAGAGTGTCTTACCAGATGTCCCATCCCCACCTTTGACTCCTTCCAGTATCGGAGTTGGCCCGTGGCCAAGTCTTGCCAGTCTCCCTCGGCGCTGGAGGTTTGTTTCGTCAGGATGTAGGCAAGGAACCCAGGCTCTTTGGCTTGAACCCAGGGCAAAGCCTAATGGTAGTATGGGGAACCACCAGTCCTGTCTGACACCAAAGGAAGTCCGGAACTTCGGCCAGTAATGTACTGCCCTCTCTTCCTTTAACCTCTCCAGTCACCGTGACTGGGAACTTCTGTCCCTCGATGGGTGCATAATACCAGCTTTCCTCAGTTGAGCACCCTGTAGGATCATAGCACAGAGTTACATGAGGGTCTGCCTCTGGCAGAGTGGGTTCAAACGAAGTGGAGTCCAAATTAAGCGCCCACCACTGGGGGCGGGGGGGGTGGTAATTGGGGAAGCTGTCGGTTGTTCACTAGTCCCAGGGTGACACCCTTGTTCGTGCATAGAATCTCGACTTCCAATGGACAGAGCAAGTCTCATTCTGCTAGATTACAACCCAGTGGCTGGGGACGTGAATATGTCTTTGCTTCGGTTCCCGTTTCTGATCCCCCCAGACGTAGCCCGCTGGCGTCCTTCCCACTGAACATTTTCTCCTTTATTATAAGTTCCCTCCGGGGTTGATCGGGATTCGAAAGCGGGGTCCCAACAATATGTCAAAGCTCATCGTATTCGATTTTGATCATTGTCAGGCCAATCCATATCATTTGTTTTAATCATGTTGGCTAACTTAACTGGTAAGTATTGGAGCAGTAAGGCATTAAACTGCGGGGGGAGGTGGGGGGTGGAAACGGTTTCCCATTATTAGAGGCTTGGTCTCCTGCGAAAGTGCCATCGTAGGCAACAAATCACTCCCGGTTGTCTGTAACCTGGTCTGTCTGTTCATTCTTATTATGGATTCCCACCTGTAGCACCTGATAGATTTGGTATCTTGATTCTGCCTTCCATTTCTGCCCCTCATCATGCACCAGAGACCGAATAAATTTTGCAGTGTCACATTATACATTTATATAATACTGCAGACCTACTGAGCAAACTATGTTGGTTTTTCTTTTCTATCTGGGGCCTGATTCATGATCATTATCATTTCCTGAGGCTTCCACGGGTTGTATACTGCAATTGTTGGTGGTTGGTTGCCCCCCTCACCCGCTCGGGGACTGGGCAACTGCCTAATAGGGCACTGCTGTTGGGGATTCAGTTGGATTCCTCCAAGCTTATCACAAAGTTTAGACTGCCCCTCTCCAGAATCTCCTGGCCAGGATCCCCTCCGGGTTTGTTTTCTGGGATTTATCTTTACTCGCTCTGCCACATTCAATCCTTCAGGGTCCTGGTATGGTGGTGGGGGTGGTGTGGTTGTTTGTGAGAGTGGTAAGGGGGGTGGTGGTAGTCTAGGGTAACATCCCCACTCCTTATCCCTATCAGTATCTTCCGAATCATCAAAAAGAGACAGTATGCCAGACATGGGCTTGGGATCCCGATCAGGCCTCAGAGTTTTCCCACAGAGCTGTCGTTCTAATCCTTTCTGTCTGTCCATATCAGCCTTTGCCTGCTTACACTGCCTTTCCTGCTCTCCCTTTTGTCGCCCATCCACCCACTCACACTCTGCTTTCAGTGTCTCCCACCTCTTGGGAGTCCTTTCTGCCGTACATACCTCTATCCCTTTATCACAAGCATTATTCCTCCAACTGGCCAGTAAAGTATTATTCCATTTTACATCCGCTTTATCTTTCCATTCCTTAATCAGGAATTTCCATTCCTTTCCACAGTTCTTTTTCCAGATTAAATTAACCGCTTGTTCACATGACTCTATATCCCAAGTTCTTCCCCCACCCCCACCAGGGGCCAAATATCAGATCCCAAACACTTAGTAAGTGCAAAACTTAATCTTCGTAAATCGTCCTCTGTTTTAGGTAATTTTTCACACATGCTTCAGAGGGGAGTTCCCTTTCCAGCTGCATCAAGGGCCTGTCCCATTATTGCCCTTATATTACCAGTTACTCTTATTTATCAAGTCAAGTCAATTTAAGTTTATTTATATAGCACATTTAAAAACAACCCACGTTAGCCAAAGTGCTGTACAAAGCAGAGCAAGTAGCTAAAATCACAAATACACGAAGCACAGACAAACCAACGAGGCAAACAGCTTATAGGCACAAAATACACAACACAAGGGCCAAGCCAAAAAAAACAGTCACTGTTTATTCCACTGGGTGAGAAATTTACCCAGCCTGCCACCCCCTTAATCAATTTCAACTGGCCATATTATCAGGAGGTAGCTGATATGGTCAAATCCGTCAGGTAGCAGTGGCCGCCTCTCCTGACCGGGGTCCCCAGTCCCGACTCTTTACTTAGGAACAATACAGAATACCCAATGTCACCCGCAGCCTTTAATTCTCACAAAATCAGCTAGCCTATTTTCTGTTAATACTCGCTAAAAGAAAAACAACTCTCACGTACTCTGGAGGCCTTTCCTCCTTTATCCTGAACTTGTCTCATTTAATTTCAACCGGCCATATTTCTGCTGCCAAGGTGAGAATTTTACCGGGCTGCCAGTCTTGTGTTGTTTTCAAATTTCAACCGGCCATATCTTGAGACATGCGCAACCCCTTTTCCGAATCATCAAATTTCACCTGGCCATACCCTGTCACCCGCAGCAACGTAAAAGAGACAACTGCTTAGCTTAAATCTTGTATTCAAAGGGGTCGTCTGATCCCGTCAAGGTACTGGTCTCAGTGGGCAAGGGGCAAAAATGCTCGGTTGGACTCAAGGAGTAGCCGGAGGTAAACTACCTCGGGGGGCCTGCCACTCAATTGTGTTCGATTCAAGGCCCCTGTCACTTACTCAGCCCAGAGAGATGTTCCCTATGTTGGGATCTGAGTCATGGCACCAAATGTAAACTTGAAAAAACGCCGGACCAAACAACAACAGCACAAAAAGATCGTTACTTATCTTTTCACCAGTTTATTTCTTCGAGCTCAGCCAGCGAGTGAACTTGGTCCCGACATCAGGGGAGAAGTGTTCTCATGCTGCCGGCAGTTCAACAAGTTCACTGTTCGCCTTCCAGAACTGTTACAATTTATAAGGCCACCGATACAAAAGAACAATCAGTTTGATAACCATTCCAGCCAAGTCAATGGACTATTGATACTATTATTACTACTACTACGTCGATCAGGCCTAGGGGGCCGGCGTCAGGCATGATGACGGACTCTCCACTTCTCCCTTTCCCTCATCAGTGTGTTCAGTTCATCTACATTAGCTGCGCCGCTGTCTTCTAGGAGCGTGTTGACCATAGTTTTGGGAGGTCTTGGGACTACTGATACAAAAGAACAATCAGTTTGATAGACACTCTAGCCACTTTAATTAAAGAAAGGAATGTCCTACTTGGTTTGTTGGAGCCAAAACTTAATTACAAAGATAAGAACATCCACCAATTTATGCCTTAACTAAGAAAGGAATGTCCTGTCTAATTTCCATCAGGTACCATCTTTTGTTGAAACCAAAAGGTATGAAAAATCAGGAGATGTGGATCTGTGTGAACTTTATCCTTATCTTGCTCCAAAGAAGCAGCTGTGAGACATTATTCAAACACACTGCAGTTACTCACAAAATACACAGACATAGTTGGTATTTAACCCATTATTTACAGGAGTCTGAGAATCCCCCAATTCCCTTAAACTTTACCAATGCAAGCTCAAGTTAGAACAACTGGTTTGTTTTCCAGCATGATAAAAAATAGATTGATAAATATATTACTTCATAACAGTGTATTTAATGTTGTTTTTGTTTTTTTTAACAGCTTCTGGCTGGCTCAGAAGACTTTGACATCAGAGTTTTCAAAGATGATGAAATTATGGCAGAAATGTCAGAGACAGAAGTAAGAAGCAATCTGTCTTCAGTGTTCTTAACAATAGATCTGAATCAATAATTAGTATTGAAAACTTAAATAGTTCAGTGAATTCTGCAGCAATGTTGAGCTTTTCTTCAATTGGATGCACATGGGTATCACAGTTATTTTCTCATCTTTCCATATATTGATCAGGTCTGCTACAGCATGCCCCAGTAAACTGAAATTAATGGCAGCCAAGGGGAAACGAATCCAGTAATTGAAGTTAAAAGAAGATGATTGTGGTTGTTAAAGATCAGTCATCCCATAATTGCATGAATTCTTTCATAATCCATAAGGCTGAAGTGAGGAACATGATTCAAGACCCTCCATGTGCTCAAATAAGTGCAGCTCCAACATTTCGCAAGAAGCTTGACACCATCCAGGACAGCAGTCCACTTTTTAGCTTCCTATTCACCATCCTAAACATTCCATCCAACACGTGCACATTGGCTGCCATCTATAAATCCTAAAAACACCTCCCAAGTCTGTACCCTACCTTCATCAGGAATGGCAAAAGCAAAAAGTGCTTTGAAATACCATCAGCTGCAGGTTCCCCTCCACAGTCCTCACTTGAAAGTATATCACTGGTCCTAAACTTGGAACTCTTCCAACTACATAGTAGGAGTACATTCATTAAAGGACTGCAGCAATTCAAGAAGATGGCTCAGCATTACCTTTCCAAGGACATATAGGAAAATGCAATTTCCTGTTGCATGCTATTTGTGCAGCTGCTGATAGTTTGACAAATTCTGTGAACCTTGTTGAAAGTGTTTTTGTCACATTATTAACAGGTGCAGTACATCTCAGATGACACTGGATAACATAGATCAATGTTAACTGTTTGATTATTGATATAAGTATAGTTTCTATTTACACCTAGTAATATGTTTCTGTTTATTAATATGTGGAGTTCCACACTAAGGCAGTACTTAGAAGGGACAGTAATGAGATCCAGTGGATAATAGAATCCTCTAGTGTCAGAAGATGACTATTTTCTTAGAGTTCTATCATTTTGGATTTCATCAAGATTTGAAGATTCAAATCATATTTATTATCAAAAAATATATAATTTGTACACCTTGAGATTTGTTTGCTTACAGATAGCCACAAAGCAAGGGACCTGAATAACCCAATTTTTTAAAAAAAGACCAAAACCACTGCGCAGAGAAAGAGAGAGAAAAAAAATCACGCAAACAAAAGAACCAAGCCATCAACATTCCGAACCAGACTGAGTTCCAAGATTCACTCCTGGAGCAGTCGAAGTAGGCCCAAGCCTCAGTGCCCGTTCATCACACCAATGGGGCAAAAATACTCATTGTCTCAGTTCACAGAGAAAGGAATGAACATTCATGAGAACAAACAAATCAGCCCGACCTTCACCTCTGTTCCTGACATTCGGGCTTCCAGTCTATCTGTGCCGGTGTTTAAATTATCCAAGCACAGGGTAGTACCTCACTCTAGGTCCCGAACCCCAGCACCACAATTTGCTTGGGCCTCCCAGTCCAAAGCCATTCTCGATCAAATTGGTTGGGAGCTTGAAGTGATCCAGCCTCGCACATTTGGCATCAAAACTCGTCCGCATCAGCTGCTCTCCAAATCGTTTGCTTCATCTCTTGCAGTGATACAAACTCTGTCTGTGACCCTGGCTCGAACACATTGCATCTCGCAATGTCCCAGCATGGTTCATCTCCTGAACCAGCCTCACCTCCACCTGCCTTCTTACAATAGTTCACCACAATTTGCTTCAGAAAAGATGTTATAGCTGATGTTTATAATGGAATCTCTTGCCTTTTGAACTAGCAGTAAGCTGTCGTACACCTTCAGTAGCGCTATCTTAAACAGAAGGTTTACAAAGGAAGCCTTGTCTTAATTAACTAAATATATTTTTTTACCCTTTTCCACAATGTTGGGCTTTTCTGATATGCCAGTATTTATAAATAGTGTTTATCTTCAGCAAGGTATTTCATGTCTGTATTTTCCCTTTACAGGTTATCACAGCACTGTGTCACATGCGTGGAAGTCGATTTGGATATGCCCTGGCAAATGGCACAGTAGGAGTGTATGATCAAGCTACACGCTACTGGAGAATTAAGGTGCATGATGTAATGTTGCTTTGTAATGGCCGAGTTTTTTACTCTCCAAATGTTAAAAGTGAATAAATGTATTGGGGGTATCAAACTAATCATGAGAATTATTCAATGAGCAGTGTGGACAACGTAATGCTTTTCAAAATGTGTCTTGGAGTCTCGTTGATTTAGAGGGTTAAATGGAGAAGATCGTTTCTTTGGGAACAGTGCTTTCCCATATCCTGACTGTTATAAGCAGTAATAAGTTCTGATCCACATCATGACTCCCAGCTTATAACTAATTTTGTTTTATTAAACATATTATTCAAGAGTAATATTCTGCCTAAACAGAATAGCTAGTATGAGAGTAGAGGGGGCATGACAGATACAAGGTTAAATCTAAGGACTTTGTTGGGACATATTAGGGTGAGTTTTATTTTGCCTCTACTTCATGTGGACTGCTTAACAATTAATATTTCAGCATTTATTTTTTATTTAACCTAAATGTTTTCATAAGCAGTCTCATTCAATAATTTGTTCCCTGAGCTATTCTTTTCCTATAAAGTAACATTATTCATGTTTAATTCTTTCCCCACGGCACACTTGAATATGACAACACATGCTCCCATTAAATAGTGGATGGGGTACGAGGGGGAGGTGGAGCATTAGCGGAAGTTTGAGAAGTCAATGTTCGTGCCATCAGGTTGGAGGCTTGTACCTCCCCCTCGTACCCCATCCGTTATTTACTTATATACACACATTCTTATTTTCTCTGTCTCCCTTTTCTCCCTCTGTACCTCTCACTATATCCCTTGCCCATCCTTTGGGTCCCCCCCCCTTTTCTTTCTCCCTGGGCCTCCTGTCCCATGATCCTCTCATATCCCTTTTGCCAATCAACTGTCCAGCTCTTGGCTCTATTCCTCCCCCTCCTGTCTTCTCCTATCATTTTGAATCTCCCTCGCCCCCCCCCCATTTTCAAATCTTTTATTAGCTCTTCTTTCAGTTAGTCCTGACGAAGGGTCTCGGCCCGAAATGTCAACTGTACCTCTTCCTAGAGATGCTGCCTGGTTTGCTGCATTCACCAGCAACTTTTATGTGTGTTGCAAGTGTAATGCTGAATCTTTTCTTGTTGGAACTCCCAAAAAATACTAACAGCTGAAATAGCTTCCTCAAGATTAGCTTTCTTATGAATTCTCATTTGAATTTAGTCTCAAGAGATTGAAGAGCACTTCAAAAGCCAGGTGTGGCTATCTGGTGTGACTCATAGTAATTATTTATTATACTACACAAGAGAGAAATTGTTTTATGCTTCGGTTTATCTAATGATCTCCCTGCTACACATTTATTTATCTTGTACTTACCTGACTACTTTCTTCGGTTGTCCATCGAAATCCGATGACGACGTCCACTCCTTTAACGGTGAGATCTTTGATGACTATACAGTCCTCTCCTGGACCCACAAGCTCTATTGCAGGTGCGACATATATATGTGGTAGTGGTGGTAATGGTGGCAACCATGGCTGCATTTCTCCTTTAAAGGCAGCTGCACTATTCATCTCAACTACTGCGTGTGATAGCAAAGCTCCACATGCTAAGGTAGCATCTAGTGGCAGGAACTTGGTTCGCCACTTAAGTAATGGAGTATCAGAGATTAACTGCAAATGTTAATGTGAATTTGTTGCTGTGGACAAGGGAGCAGAAAAGCAAATCAAAGTAATTGTGGTGGGAGGAATACAATCTCAAATTTAGAATTTTAAATGCTACCCTGCGGTCTGGGTTCTTATGATAAATTGCTCTATAGCAAACTGGAAAAGAAAGCATGTTATTTAGTAATAATCTTGATCAGGTTTGGTATTAAGATTGTTCTTCAAATGAAAGCAATAAAGCCAAGTCACAAGGGCAGAATTCCAGTTCCATGTTTTTTAATCAGACAACTTTTCTCTGATTTAGTTAACTTGACTTATCTATGCTTTTCATTTACTTCTGCAGTCTAAAAATCATGCCATGAGCATTCATGCTTTTGACTTGAACTCGGATGGTGTTTGTGAGTTGATCACAGGCTGGTCAAATGGGAAGGTGAGTCATGGTTGTATGTGTGTCACGGTTAAAAGTGGGAATGCAAAAGGTAAAGTTGCTTGTTTGAAGATGGCAAATCACTTTTACAGTTCATATTGTTTTGCATCATATCAGAAACCACAAGGGAAATCACAGAACAAAAAGATTTGCTCAGCCCAGGATTGGATTTGTTGAATGTCTATACAGTTATTATTATGTAGGATTTTTGTCTAGCTTTATTGTCTATTGGTACATGAATCAGACTGCTATATATGGTAAACAGAGCTGTTGTTCAGAGTCTTTTGAAGTGCCTTATGATTTAGTGCCTTATGATAAAACAGGGGAGCAGCTGTGGATTTTGTGATAAAACAATACATTAATTCAAGGGCTACCTGAAAGTTATGATCAGTGGTTTACTGTCTGCGGATTTAATTAGAATTTGACGGAGGACTTGTTAAAAAACTGTTGTATTGATATCTAAACTATACAACTTGAGATTATCAAACTGAGAAATGTGATATATTGGGACTGTGATATAACTTACGGCATTTATGAAGGGATATAGCTAATACCTCAGGATCTGATGTAAGTTTGGATTGGTGCAGTACTACTTGAGCCAACCTTGCACAGATTTTTGATGGCTGAGCGCACTGACCTAGTTTGATTCTGGTTTACTAGCAGTTCCCGAGTTTTTCCATAACTGAGAAAGGTCTGTTTTCCAAAGTAACTTGTATCACATTGTTTTACCGACATTCGCAAAAATTAATTTCATTGCATTGATACTCACCCTAACACTACCACAATAAAACTAATGGAATATGTCCTCTATTTAACCATATAACCATATAACAATTACAGCACGGAAACAGGCCATCTCAGCCCTTCTAGTCCATGCCGAACTCTTACCCTATCCTATTCCCACTGACCTGCACTGAGCCCATAACCCTCCATTCCTTTCCTGTCCATATAGCTGTCCAATTTAACTTTAAATGACAACATAGAACCTGCCTCAACCACTTCTGCTGGAAGCTCGTTCCACACAGCTACCACTCTGAGTAAAAATGTTCCCCCTTATGTTACCCCTAAACTTTTGTCCTCTAATTCTCAACCCATGCCCTTTTGTTTGAATCTTCCCCACTCTCAATGGAAAAAGTCTAACCACCTCAACTCTATCAATCCCCCTCATAATTTTAAACGCCTCTATCAAGTCTCCCCTCAACCTTCTACGCTCCAAAGAATAAAGATCTAACTTGTTCAACCTTTCTCTGTAACTTAGGAGATGAAACCCAGGCAACATTTTAGTAAACCTCCTCTGTACTCTTTCAATTTTATTGTCATCCTTCCTATAATTCGGTGACCAGAACTGTACACAATACTCCAGATTTGGCCTTACCAATGCCTTATACAATTTCAACATTACATCCCAACTCCTATACTCACTGCTCTGATTAATAAAGGCCAGCAAACCAAAAGCTTTCTTCACCACCCTATCCACAGGAGATTCCATCTTCAGGGAACTATGCACCATTATTCCTAGATCCCTCTGTTCTAAAGCATCCTTTAATGCCCTACCATTTACCATGTATGTCCTATTTTGATTAGTTCTACCAAAATGTAGCACCTCACATTTTTCAGCATTAAACACATCTTTCAGCCCACTCTTCTAACTGTCCTAAATTTCTCTACAGGCTTTGAAAACCTGCTTCATTATCCACAACTCCATCTATCTTAGTATCATCTGCATACTTACTAATCCAATTTACCACCCCATCATCTAGATCATTAATACATATTACAAACAACATTGGACCCAGTACAGATCCTTGAAGCACACCACTACACACCGTCCTCCAATATGACACAGTTATCCACCACTATTCTCTGGCGTCTCCCATCTAGCCACTGCTAAATCCATTTTACTTCTTCCATATTAATACCTAACGATTGAACCTTCCTAACTAACCTTCCATGTGGAGCCTTGTACTAAAGTCCATATAGACAACATCCACTGTTTTACACTTGTCAATTTTCTTAGTAACCTCATCAAAAAATTTAATAAGATTTGTCAGACATGACCTTCCACACACAAATCCATGTTGACTGTTCCTAATCAGACCCTGTCTATCCAGAAAATTATATATACCATCTCTAAGAATACTTTCCATCAATTTACCCACCACTGATGTCAAACTCACAGGCCGATAATTGCCAGGTTTACTCTTAGAACCCATTTTAAACAATGGAACCACATGAGCAATACGCCATCCTCCGGCATCATCCCGGTTTCTAATGACATTTGAAATATTTCTGTCAGAGTCCCTGTTATTTCTACACTAACTTCCCTCAAAGTCCCAGGGAATATCTTGTCCAGACCCAGAGACTTATCCACCCTTTTATATTCCTTAAAAGTGTCAGTACTTCCTCTTCTTTAATTGTTATACTTTCCATAACTACCCTACTTGTTTCCTTTACCTTACACAATTCAATATCCTTCTCCTTAGTGAATACCGAAGAAGAGAAATTGTTCAAAATCTCCCCCATCTCTTTTGGCTCCACACATAGCCATCCACTCTGATTCTCTGAGGGACCAATTTTATCCCTCACTATCCTTTTGCTGCTAACATAACTGTAGAAACCCTTTGGATTTACCTTACTTGCCAAAGCAGCCTCGTATCTTCCTTTAGCTTTTCTAATTTCTTTCTTAAGATTCTTTTTACATTCTTTATATTCCTCGAGTATCTCATTAACTCCAAGCTGCCTATATTTATTGAAGATCTCTCTCTTTTTCTGAACCAAGTTTCTAATATCTCTTGAAAACCATGGCTCTCTCAAACTTCTAACCTTTCCTTTCAACCTAACAGGAACATAAAGATTCTGAACCCTCAAAATTTCACCTTTAAATGACCTCCATTTCTCTATTACATCCTTCCCATAAAACAAATTTTCCCAATCCACTCCTTCTAAATCCTTTCGCATCTCCTCAAAGTTAGCCTTTCTCCAATCAAAAATCTCAATCCTAGGTCCAGTTCTATCCTTCTCCATAATTACACTGAAACTAATTGTATTGTGAGCACTGGACCGGAAGTGCTCCCCAACACAGACCTCCATCACCTGCCCTGTCTCATTCCCTAACAGGAGATCCAACACTGCTCCTTCTCTAGTTGGTACCTCTAGGTATTGCTTCAAAAAACTATCCTGCACACATTTTACAAACTCCAAACCATCCAGCCCTTTTACAGAATTGGCTTCCCAGTCTATGTGTGGAAAATTAAAATCTCCCACAATCACAACCTTGTGCTTACTACAAATATCTGCTATTTCCTTACAAATTTGCTCCTCCAGTTCTCGGTCCCCATTAGGTGGTCTATGATACACCCCTGTAAGCGTCACAACACCTTTCCTATTCCTCAATTCCACCCAAATAGCGTCTCTAGATGAGTCCACTAATCTATCCTGCCAGAGCACCACTGTTATATAATCTCTGACAAGTAATGCAACATCTCCCCTTCTTGCCCCTCCTATTCTATCACACCTGAAGCAACGAAATCCTGGAATATTTAGTTGCCAATCACACCCCTCCTGCAACCACGTTTCACTAATAGCTACATCATATTTCCAGGTATCAATCCATGGTCTAAGCTCATCCACCTTTCTTACAATGCTCCTAGCATTAAAATAGATGCATTTAAGAAAATCTATTTAGTCATTAATGAATACCAGAAAATACTTCATTATTGGTTCTTGCTTGATAAGTGTACAGGAACGTTTGCAACATTTGGATTTCTATAAAGTCACGTGATGTCTAACACAGGGATCCCTGGTAGTTGCTTTTTATAACCTTTAACTGATGAATTACTGAACCACTCCATTACTCCCCACACTCACAGACACACAGTCTTGGAAGATGACTAGTTTGCTCGTTTAGCATGTTATTTTTCTCTCTGCCTTTTATCTTAATTGAATACATTGCCATCTCATGAAGCAATTGTCACTTTAACAAGTGTTAAAAACCTGTTTAGCTTTCTCAGGTGTCTCCAGAAGACATTTGTACTGATAACATAGATAGAAAAAGGGAGGAGGTCCTGAAGAGAGAATAGAGGGAGTTGGGTAGGAAGCTGAAAATCAGGACCTCCTGGATAGTAATCTCAGGATTGCCGCCTGTGCTACGTGCCAACGAGCGCAAGAATAGCATGATCAGGCATATTAATGTGTGGCTGAGAGACTGGTGTAGGGGGCAGGGCGTTGGGTTCCCAGATCACTGGGGCCTCTTCTGGAGGAAGTGCGACCTGTACAAAAAGGAATGGTTACACCTGAACCTAAAGGGGTCCACTATCCTGGCAGACAAGTTTAATAGCGCTGTCAAGGGGTGTTTAAACTGATATGGCAGGAAGATGGGAACCGCAGTGATAGGGCTGAGTAAGGGGGAAACAGAAATAAATCAAAGATGGCAAACACGAGGAATTCTGCAGATGCTGGAAATTCAAGCAACGCACATCAAAGTTGCTGGTGAACGCAGCAGGCCAGGCAGCACCTCTAGGAAGAGGTACAGTCGACGTTTCAGGCCGAGACCCTTCATCAGGACAAATCAAAGATAGCATGCCACAGAGATGATAGAAAGGACAGACAGGAGATGAGGCAAAATCACAGCTGATGGGGTGATTTACAGGGCAATAGAGGCATGGTGCAGTTAAAACAGTAAGCAACAAATACTGGACTGAAAGTGTTATATTTGAATGCACACAGCATAAGAAATACAATGGACGATCTTGAAATTCAGCTATAGGTTGGCAAAGATGACGTTGTGGCCATCTCTAAAACTTGGCTAAAGGATGGCTGCCATTGGGAACTGAACGCCCAAGGATATGCGGTGTATCGCAAAGATAGGTTAGTAGGCAATGGGGGTGGTGTTGTCCTGTGTACAAGAAATAATATTAAATCATTAGAAAGGGATGACATGGAATCGGAAGGTGTAGAGTCTCTATATGTTGAGTTAAGAATTGGCAAGGATAAAAGGATCCTAATGGCAGTTGTATACAGGCCTCCAAACAGCAGCCGGGATGTGGATTACAAATTACAACAGGAGATAGAAAAGGCATGTCAGAAGGGCAATGTCATGATAATTGTTGGGGATTTTAACATGAAAGTGGATTGGGAGAACCAGGCCAGTACTGGACCTCAAGAGAGAATTTGTACAATGTCTAAGGGATGACTTTTTGGAACAGCTTGTTGTTGAGCCCACGAAGGGATTGGCTGTTTCTGGATTGGGTGTTGTGCAATGACCTGGAGATGGTAAGAGAGCTTAAGGTTAAGGAACCCTTAGGGAACAGTGATCACAATATGATTGAGTTCACTTTGAAATTTGAGAAGGAGAAGCTAAATTCCAATGTGTCGGTGTTTCAGTGGAATATAGGAAATTACAATGGCATGAGATGGGAGCTGATGGGGTAACATCTTTTTGAATTTGCTCCTACCTTATGTATCTTTTTGTTTCCTACCAATTTTTTGAAACCTTATTATAAATCTAAATATTGCTCTATTATGTCTATGAGAACGACTAAAGCTTCTGCAAAAGAATAAGATGATGATTCTCCAACCACTTTGGAATCCGTTGGAGATTTCCTTAAAAAGCAAAGAACAGATCTCTCTGAGGAATTTCAACATCTTAATGTCAAGTTGGACACTATTCAACAAACTCTAATTGAACATGAAAAGCGAATTGAAGAGAATAAAGAAACTTTGTCGATACTGGAAGCGAAGCGGACTTAGAAGACATGAGTAAGCTCTGCAGAAAATTATCATTATCTAATGAAAAATTAACAAAGAAGATTACCAACCTGGAAGGCAGAAACAGAAGAAACAATCTACGTGTTCTGCATCTTGAAGTATTAAAAAATTGCAGGTGCCCACCCCACGGAGTTCTTTGCAAGTTTTCTGAAGCAGCTATTCCTTGATTTATTGCCGTCTGTTAAATCATCCAGTGAAATAGAATAAGACTTTTGCTTGTATTAAAAAGTTAAGGGCCCCCATTATTTTTCTACAAGAAACGCATGTACTTCATACTTATACTTTATTATCGCCAAACAATTGGTACTAGAACGTACAATCATCACAGCGATATTTGATTCTGCGCTTCCCACTCCCTGGATTACAAATATTAAATATTAAAAATAATAAAAATTAGTAAATACTAAAAACTTAAATTATAAATCATAAATAGAAAATAGAAAAATGGAAAGTAAGGTAGTGCAAAAAAACCAAGAGGCAGGTCCAGATATTTGGAGGGTATGTCCCAGATCCGGGTCAGGATCCGTTCAGCAGTCTTATCACAGTTGGAAAGAAGCTGTTCCCAAATCTGGCCATACGAGTCTTCAAGCTCCTGAGCCTTCTCCCAGAGGGAAGAGGGACGAAAAGTGTGTTGGCTGGGTGGGTCGTGTCCTTGATTATCCTGGCAGCACTGTTCCGACAGCGTGTGGTGTAAAGTGAGTCCACGGACGGAAGATTGATTTGTGTGATGTGCTGCGCCGTGTTCACGATCTTCTGCAGGTTCTTTCGGTCTGGAACAGGACAGCTTCCATACCAGGTTGTGATGCACCCTAGAAGAATGCTTTCTACGGTGCATCTATAAAAATTAGTGAGGGTTTTAGGGGACAGGCCAAATTTCTTTAGTTTTCTCAGGTAGTAAAGGCGCTGTTGGGCCTTCTTGGCAATGAACTCTGCTTGGTTGGACCAAGTCAGTTCATTTGTGATATTGACCCCGAGGAATTTAAAGCTTTTGACCTGTTCCACTTGCGCACCACCGATATAAATTGAGTTGTGCGGTCCGCTACTCCTTCTGAAGTCAACAACCAATTCCTTCATCTTGCTGACATTGAGGGATAGGTTATTGTCTTCGCACCATGCCACCAGGTTCTTTATTTCCTCCTTGTGATCAAACTCATCATTACCCGAGATATGGCCTACAATTGTTGTGTCATCAGCAAACTTATATATTGAGTTTGATGGAAACTTGGCTACACAATCATGGGTGTACAGTGAGTACAGCAGGGGGCTGAGTACACAGCCTTGTGGGGCACTGGTGCTCGGAGTGGTTGTAGAGGAGAGCTTGTCCCCTATTTTTACAGCCTGGGTCCTATCTGTGAGGAAGTTGAAGATCCAGCTGCAGATCTGAGTGCTAAGGCCCAGGTTCTGGAGCTTAGGAAACAGTTTATTTGGAATGATGGAATTAAAGGCAGAGCTGTAGTCAATGAAAAAGAGCCTTACGTATGCGTCTTTATTCTCCAGGTGTTCTAAGGAGGAATGTAGGGCCAGAGAGGTGGCATCTGCCGTTGACCTGTTGCTCCGGTAGGCAAATTGCAAAGCGTCGAGGTTGACCGGTAGGCTGTGGTTGATGTGTGCCATAACCAATCTCTCAAAGCATTTCATAGCAATTGATGTCAGAGCCACAGGTCGATAGTCATTCAGGCATGCCACCTTGCTCTTCTTCGGCACTGGGATTATCGTTGCCTTCTTAAAACACGAGGGGATCTTGACTGAAGCAAGAAGCAGTTGAAGATGTCAGCAAACATGCCAGCTAGCTCGCTTGTACAGGCCCGGAGAACCCGTCCTGGGACGCCATCTGGGCCCGTCGCCTTCCTTGGATTTATCTTCAGGAAGGCCCTTCTAATGTCCACCTTGGTGACAATGAATCTCGATGCCACCAGTTCTGGTTCATCCAGAGGGAGTGGGATGCTCCTCTTCTGTTCGAATCCTGCGTAGAATACATTAAGTTCGTCAGGAAGAGGAGCACCACAGATTAATATTCCTAGCCTTTTCTTTGTGCCCGGTAAGTAGTTGTGACAACGCACGCCTTTTTAATCGGTGGAGGGGTCTACAAGTTTATTCTTCATTCAGAGCAAAATCTCGAGGGGTCTCGATTTTTATAGACAATACCATCTCTTTTGTTGAAAATAAAGTTGTCTCTGACCCTAATGGGAGATTTGTCATAGTTTCAAGGAAACTAGATAATAAATTAATTGTATTTGCTAATGTGGATGACCCAGAATCTTTTGAGTGTTTCTTTTCTTCCTGCCAGATTTGAGTCTTTATTCTTTAGTGATGGGAGGAGATTTTAATTGTTGTCTAGACCCAGTATTAGATCGTTCTTCTCTTAAATCAGCCACACCTAATAAATCAGCTTTATTTATTCAATCCTTTCTAATGAAATGTGATATTGTTGACATCTGATTTTTTTCACCCAGCAGTAAGGGAGTATTCATTCTTCTCTCATGTCCATCATTCCTATACCAGGATTGATTTTTTTATTGATAGTCAAATGATTCCATTAGTTTGATCCATTGAATATAAAGAAATAACTGTATCTGACCATTCCCCTGTATTTCTATCTTTAAATCTTCCTGGTTTCACTCATATGAACAGATCCTGGCACTCTAATTTTACTTTGTTATCTGGTTAGCACTTTCTAAAATTTCTGGAGAATCAAATTACTCTTTTTTTCGAAGAAAATGCGTTGGAAGAGACTTCTAGTCTTATCATTTGGGACGCCTTCAAGGCATATATTAGAGGACAAATTATCTGCTATACTGCATATATTAAGAAAGAAGCTAATAAAGAGAGAACTGATTTGGTTAATCAATTAAACAATTAGACCAGAAATATGCTTTGGCACCAGACCCTGAACTATACAAAAGACATATTGAAATTAAAACCAATTATGATCTTCTCATAACGTATGCAATTGAAAGCCAACTTTTAAAAGATAGAAGCCAATTTTATATACATGGAGAAAAAACTGGTAAACTATTGGCTAATCAATTGAAGACCTTTATAGCTAAACGGCAAATTAAAGAAATTCGCAGAACCAATGGTGATATGAAAACTATTTTGAAATAAATGACACTTCAAGAGAATTTTATTCTAAACTGTATAGTACTGATTTTGTTAAAGATAACACTGCAATGAACAATTTTTTTTAGATCAATTAAATATTCCTGGATTTCCGGTTGATAATCGAAAGCAGTTGGATCAACCTATTTCTCAGGAGGAAATCACTGAGGCTGTACGTTGTTTGCATTCTGAGAAATCTTCAGGACCTGACGGATTCACTGGAGAATTTTTTAAGGCTTTTTCTTCTTTGCTTATACCTTATTTATGTTCTACCTTTACTGATTCCCTCAAGGTGGGTAGGTTGCCACAGTCTTTTTATGAAGCTTCCATTTCGCTTATTCTTAAAAAGAATAAGAATCCCACTGAATGCTCTTCATATAGACCAATCTCTTTACTCAATGTTGATGCTAAGATCCTATCTAAAGTTTTGGCCTGTAGACTGGAAAATATTATATCTTCTATAATATCTGATGATCAGACAGGATTTATTAAAAATCGATATTCCCATTTTAATATACGGCGATTGTTAAATGTTATGCATTCTCCATCCAAGGAAATATCGGAATGTGTGATTTCTCTGGACACGGAGAAGGCTTTTGACCGAGTTGAATGGAATTACCTATTTAAAACCTTAGAAAAGTTTAATTTTGGGCCCAATTTTATTCATTGGATTGCATTACTCTACTTATCTCCCTCCACTCTGGTCCTTACTAACTTTCAGAATTCTAAGCCAATTAAACTACAACTTGGAACCAGACAAGGATGTCCGTTGAGCCCTTTGCTTTTTGATTTGGTATTAGAACCTTTAGCAATTGCCTTTCAAGACTCTAAAGGTATCACCGGTATCTGAAGGAAAGGTATTATTCATAAAGTCTTGCTTTATGCTGATGACCTATTGCTTTTTATATCTAATGATACAACTTCTTTACCCTCTATGTTTCTTTTACTGACTAATTTTAGTCAGTTTTCAGGATATAAATTGAATTTACATAAGATTGACTTGTTTCCTTTAAATAATTTGATACCAACTGATATTAACCTTCCTTTTAAAATTGTAAGGAAACAATTTACATATTTGGGTGTAACAATCACTAAGAATTATAAAGATCTATTCAAAGCAAATTTTCTAACATTCATGAATTATGTGAAAAAGACACTTTCTAATTGGTCGCCTCTCTCTTTATCATTGATTGGTCGAATTAATTCTATTAATATGAATATTTTACCTAAATTTATATACCTTTTTCAAGCTATACCTGTTTTTATTCCTAAGTCTTGTTTTGATTCTCTAGATTCGATTCTTTCTTCCTATATATGGAAGAACAGAAAACCCCAATTAAATAAAGCTCACCTTCAAAAAATTAAAAAGAATGGAGGCCTTGCTCTACCCAATTTTAGGTTATATTATTGGGCAATTAACATACGAAATCTTACGTTCTGGTTATATAATATTAATTGTGAGGATTGTGCAATATGGGTCTTTTTGGAAGCCAACTCTGTTATGGAATTTTCTATTATTTCTCTTCTTGGATCCTCTCTTCTTTTATCTTTAAATAAATTAACTGACAGTTTGGTGGTTAAACACACTTTGAGGATCTGGCTACAGTTCAGAAAACATTTTGGTTTATTGAAATTTTCCCTTTCTAGTCCTATTTTTTCTAATTTTTAAAAAAAATAATCTATGACCAATCTGTTTTTTAGAGAATGGGATAGATTAGACATTAAACGATTTCAGAATCTGTTTGTTGGAGGGATCTTTCTTCTGTTGAGCTTCTGTTCTTCTATTCTTCTCAGTGAATTATAACCTATCAAATACCCACTTTTTTTCGATATCTACAGATCTGAGATTTTGTAAGATCTAAACTACATATATTTCTTACCAACCCGGATAAGAACATAATAGATGTAATTTTTAATTTGAAACCTTTTGACAATGACTCAATATCTTATATTTATGGTCTGTTGTTGGGACTGAGAATGGCTCCTTTAGACAAAATTAAAAAAGATTGGGAAGAGGATTTACAGACTTCAATATCTGATGAGACCTGGAGGGCTATTTTCAAGATGGTTGCTTCTTCATCATTATGTGCTCGTCATTCCCTCCTGCAATTTAGAGTGGTGCATAGTGAAATAAGTGATGTTAAAAGTTCATGCAAAGTCACAAATAGAAGGGTTGTGTGTGGTGGTAAGAATCTTCTGAGGTGTGTCTATTTCAATGCAAAGAGTATTGTGGGGAAGGCTGATGACCTGAGGGTGTGGATTGTCACATGGGATTAAGACATTATAGCCATTAGTGAAACTTGGCCGCAGGAGGGGCAGGACTGGCAGCTTAATATTCCAGAGTTCCGATGTTTCAGATGTGATAGAGGCAGAGGAATGAAGGGTGGAGGGGGTGGCATTGCTCGTCAGGGAAAAGGTTACTGCAGTGCTCAGGCAGGACAGATTAGAGGGCTTGTCTACTGAGGCCATATGGTGGAGCTGAGAAACAGGAAAAGTATGACCACATTAATGAGGTTGTATTATGGACCTCCAAATAGTCAGCGAGAATTGGAGGAGCAAATTTGCAGAGAAAGAGCAGACAACTGCAGGAAACATAAGGTTATGATAGTAGGGGATTTTAATTTTCCACATATTGATTGGGATTCCCATACTATTAAAGGTCTAGACGGGTTAGAGTTTGTAAAATGTGTTCAGGATTAAAGGCAAAGTGAATAAGAATAAGGAACCTTGGTTCTCAAGGGATATTGGAACTCTGATAAAGAAGAAGAGAGAGATGTATGACATGCATAGGAAATGGAGTAAATAAGGTGCTTGAGTATAGAAAGTGCAGAAAATACTTAAGAAAGAAATCAGGAGGGCTAAAAGAAAACATGAGGTTGCTTTGGCAGTCAAGGTGAAGGATAATCCAAAGAGCTTCTACAGGTATATCAAGAGCAAAAGGATAGTAAGGGATAAAATTGGTCCTCTTGAAGATCAGAGTGGTCGGCTATGTATGGAACCAAAAGAAATGGGGGAGATCTTTGTTTTTTTCTCGTCTGTATTTACTAAGGAAACTGGCATGGAGTCAATGGAAATAAGGCAAACAAGTAGTGAGGTCATAGAACCTATACAGATTGAGGAGCAGGAGGTGGTGCTTGCTATCTTGAGGCAAATCAGAGTAGATAAATCCCCAGGACCCGACAGGGTATTCCCTCGGACCTTGAAGGAGACTAGTGTTGAAATTGCAGGGGCCCTGGCAGATACATTTAAAATGTCGGTATCTACAGGTGAGGTGCCGGAGGATTGGAGGATAGCTCATGTTGTTCCGTTATTTAAAAAAGGCTGTAAGAGTAATCCGGGAAATTATAGGCCAGTAAGTTTGACCTTGGTAGCAGGTAAATTATTGGAAGGAGTACTGAGAGATAGGATCTACAAGTATTTGGATAGACAGGAACTTATTAGGGAGAGTCAACATGGCTTTGTGCGTGATAGGTCATGTTTAACCAGTCTGTTAGAGTTTTTCGAGGAGGTTACCAGGAAAGTGGATGAAAGGAAGGCAGTGGATGTTGTCTACATGGACTTCAGTAAGGCCTTTGACAAGGTCCCGCATGGGAGGTTAGTTTGGGAAGATTCAGTTGCTAGGTATACGTGGAGAGGTAGTAAATTGGATTAGACATTGGCTCAATGGAAGAAGCCAGAGAGTGGTAGTGGAGGATTGCTTCTCTGAGTGGAGGCCTGTGACTTGTGGTGTGCCACAAGGATCAGTGCTGGGTCTATTGTTATTTGTCATCTATATCAATGATCTGGATGATAATGTGGTAAATTGGATCAGCAAATTTGATGATGGTACAGAGATTGGAGATGTAGTGGACAGTGAGGAAGGTTTTCAAAGCTTGCAGAAGGATTTGGACCAGCTGGAAAAATGGGCTGAAAAATGGCAGATGGAATTTATTACAGACAAGTGTGAGGTATTGCACTTTGGAAGGACAAACCAAGGTAGAACATACAAGGTAAATAGGGCACTGAGGAGTGCAGTAGAACAGAGGGATCTGGGAATACAGATACAAAATTCCCTAAAAGTGGCGTCACCGGTAGATAGGGTCGTAAAGAGAGCTTTTGGTACATTGACCTTTATAAATCAAAGTATTAAGTATAAGAGTTGGAATGTTATGGTAAGGTTGTATAAGGCGTTGGTGAGGCCGAATTTGGAGTATTGTGTGCAGTTTTGGTCACCAAATTACAGGAAGGATTTTAATAAGGTTGAAAGAGTGCAGAAAAGTTTACAAGGATGTTGCCGGGACTTGAGAAACTGAGTTACAGAGAAAAGTTGAATAGGTTAGGACTTTATTCCCTGGAGCGTAGAAGAATGAGGGGAGATTTGATAGAGGTATATAAAATTATGATGGATATAGATAGAGTGAATGCAAGCAGGCTTTTTCTACTGAGGCTAGGGGAGAAAAAAAACAGAAGACTTGGGTTAAGGGTGAAGGGGGAAAAGTTTAAAGGGAATATTAGTGGGGGGCTTCTTCACACTGAGAGTGGTGGGAGTGTGGAATGAGCTGCCAGATGAAGTAAATGCGGGCTCACTTTTAACATTTAAGAAAAACTTGGACAGGCTTATGGATGAGAGGTGTATGGAGGGATATGGTCCAGGTGCAGGTCAGCGGGACTAGGCAGAAAAATGGTTCGGCACAGCCAAGAAGGGCCAAAAGGCCTGTTTCTGTGCTGTTGAACGCAGCAGGCCAGGCAGCATCTCTAAGAAGAGGTGCTGCCTGGCCTGCTGCGTTCACCAGCAACTTTTATGTGTGTTGCTTGAATTTCCAGCATCTGCAGAATTCCTGTTGTTTCTGTGCTGTAACGTTTTATGGTTCTATAGGGCTCATATGTCTAAAGACAAGCTGTCTCGTTTTTTTGCAGATATATCTCCTTATTGTGACAGATGTAATAACGGAGAGGCTTCATTAATTCATATGTTTACAACCTTTTTCTGTACTTTTTAAAGTTAATTTTTTTTTAATTTTATTTTTATTTGGATAAGGAATTCACAATTATCATGTACTTTTTTCACACATATAATCTTTTCCATTTTTTTATATGTATAAAACTACAATTATTTATACATTCTTAAGTACACATTGAGATGATATAAAAGGAAAATAAACATTTAAATAGATAATTATGTACTGTGGTAAATCTAACCTATTAGGCTAAGTAATGAAATTAGTTGTTAAGAAAAATGGTAATAATACATTAAGCCCAATCCTTTGACTGCCTTATTTGGTATTGTTGAGGAAAGAGCTATAATTTTGGAGCCTTCTCATTTGCGAGTACTGGCTTTTATTTCTCTTATGGCTAGGAGGGCGATCTTGCTTAAATGGAAGGAGATTGCCCCCCTACACATGCTCCATCGTTATGCAATGTTATGTTATGTTTAAATTTAGAGAAGATTTGTTGTTCGATTTCTGATTCTAATCAAGATTTTCAAACATTATGGGGACCCTTTCTGAACTATTTTGAAAATCTTTGAATTGTTTTTGTTATTAAAATATAGATTTGGGCTATTATTATAAAGCACTATGGTAAAGTACTCTTTTTTTTTTGTTTTTTTTTTACCAACCAGCTTTGTCTTGGTAGTGGGTGTAGATTTTTTAATAATATAATTAACCATATTATTGTATTTCATAATTCAATTTATTTTATTTGATTGATCATGAATATGGGATACCATGATTGTATCGGTGTGATTTATATATGGTGTATTTTGTGCTACCTTATTTTGATTTATAATAAGCAAGCTTATGAATTCTGTTCTGTATATGATATTTAATAAAAATACTAGAAAAAGAAAGAAAGGTTAGGAGGCAGTGGGGTTGGTGTGGCCCTGTGTATAAGAAATAATATTAAATCATTAGAAAGGGATGACATGGAATTGGAAGGTGTAGAGTTTCTATATGTTGAGTTAAGAAATGGCAAGGATAAAAGGACCCTAATGGCAATTGTATACAGACCTCCAAACAGCAGCTGGGATGTGGATTACAAATTACAACAGGGATAGAAAAGGCATGTCAGAAGGGCAATGTCATGATAATCGTTGGGGATTTTAACATGAAAGTGGATTGGGAAAACCAGGCCAGTACTGGACCTTAAGAGAGAATTTGTAGAATGTCTAAGGGATGACTTTTTAGAACAGCTGGTTGTTGAGCCCACGAAGGGATCGGCTGTTCTGGATTGGGTGTCGTGCGATGACCCAGAGATGATAAGAGAGCTTATGGTTAAGGAACCCTTAGGGAACACTGATCACAATATGATCGAGTTCACTTTGAAATTTGAGAAGGAGAAGCTAAATTCCAATGTGTCGGTATTTCAGTGGAATAGGGACTCTCCTGGAGGTGCTCATGGCGTGAGATTCACTTTGGCTTCGCTCCATTCCCTTTACTACTTTTACCTGTAACTGCTGTTATTTACTTTATCTATACCTACACTAAAGGGTTTATACTACAGGTATACCTTTGAACTTCAATTTTAACTTGTTGAAACTGCTGACCAGAGGACGAGAAGTTAAAAATGGGAAAGATTCTGATGGAAACGGGGAAAAAAGATCCTAAAGCATCTAAGCACATTCCATTAATTTTTGAAACAATGTCAAAACTTCTAGAGGATAAACTTAATCAAAGATTTGCTGTGTTTGAAGAAGTTTTGAAGACGATTCAAGATAATGTTAAATCATTTAGACGTGAAATCGACCAACAACAGATTAGAATTTCAGAAATAGATGAAGGCGTTCGGAAGAGAGACCGAAAAATTGAATCTCTGGAGAAAAATCTAGCTTTGACATCTCAGCAGTTGGAACATTTTAAATCAAAGATTATCGATCTCGGCGTCAGAATCTGTGAATAATCGGGCTTCCCGAAGATATTGAGACGTGCGATCCTACTAAATATTTCTCTAAATTTTTAATGGGTGCGTTTGGTCCAGAAGTTTTAGAGACCCCCTCCCTCCCCATTGCTTGATAGTGTGCATCGTACCTTACGCCCAAAACCTTCCAAAAATTTTAAACCGAGACCTATTATTATTCGGTTCCACTATGTTCTCATTAAGGATCAAGTGATATGAGCTGCTCGGTGTAAAGGTATGATTGAATTTCAAAGTTTCAGATTTCGCATCGTTCAAGATTTCAGCCAGCCCGGAGGTTTTGAAGGAACGGATGGCTTTTGAACCACAGATGTTAGAATTTTATCGTAAGGGCTTCAAATTAGCGTTGCTCTACCCAGCGGGTCTGAGAATTGTCTGGTGGCTAAATCTCATCATCTGTTTAAGACTCTGGATGAGGCTCAACATTTTCTCGACAACATGCCTTCCTCTGCTAAGGACTAATTAACGTGCTGTTTTCTTTTTTTCTTTTTTCTAACTTGCTTTTCTTTTTTTTTGGAAAGCTTACAGATTTAGACTTTTATATTTTGGTGGTTCTTGCCTTGGTTTTCTAGTGTAGGTATTTTTCGTATTTTTGAATTAAAGTATTTTTTTCTTTCTTTTGATAGTGATTTTGTATTTTTCACCTTTATCTTTTTGCTTTTGAGGTTAATTAAGTAGTAGATTCAGTCTTTGATTTTCCTTTTTGAAAATTTATTGGAGAAGTATTATATCTTAAGATAGCGGATTGCTCTGTTCTTCCCCTAAGAATTTATTTTTTCTTGCTGTGTCATTTTTGATCATTTATATATGAAAAGAAACTAATAATATGAATCGGCGCTTGGTCTTTTTTGACATATGAGTAAGAAGAAACTATTTTATGTTTGTAATTGTAATCTTTTCTTTACATTTATAGTAATTGCTTTTTTACTCTTTTGACCACGGATGGTGTTTTTTAAGAAAAACATATTTCTTTTGGGTTGCCTTCTGGAGAGATGGGGTTAGATTTAGCATTGGCCATTTTTTGGCTTTTTTCCGGGTTTTTGTGGGGGGGGGTGATATTTTTGTTCTTATTCTTAACTTAGATTTTTTCTCTAAATGAGCTGACTTGAAACTACCAAAATGTCCCAAATGTCATAACTTCCGGTTCCTCTTTGAACCTTTTTTCCTCTTCTGGGATCATGAGTTCTGGTTTACCCTTTACATACCTTGTGTTCGATTTCAGTACTATGGATAAGATTACTAATTTGGTCTCCTGGAATACAAATGGTTTAAACCACCCGATTAAATAGAAGAAAATGTTTAAAGTATTCCAAAGGATGAATGCTCATATGATTTTTGTACGGAAGGAGGATAATCAGCGTTTTTTTTTAGGTTTTGGAATGGCCAACAGTACCATTCTAATTCACAGGGCAAAGTGAAAGACGTTTCTATTTTTATAAATCCTTCAATTTCATTTGTGCATCATGAGACTATTTCAGATCCGAATGGTAGATTTTTGCTAATTACTGGTTTGTTATTTAACAAAAAAAGTTGTTATGGTTAATGTTTATGGTCCAAATGTTGATTCTCCTGAATTTTTTAAACATATTTTTACGACCCTTCCTAACTTAAAAAAAATTATATGATGATTATGGATGGAGATGTTAACTGTTGTTTAAATCCTTTGATGGATAGATCTATGTCTAATCAGGCACTTCCGAACAAATCAGCTACTCTTTATTAACTCTTCTATGGTTTACTCTGGAACTTCAGAAATTTGGAGATTCTTACACACCAACGATAAAGAATTTTCATTCTTTTCACGTGTATATCATCATTATTCCAGAATTGATTACTTTCTTATTGACTCTCGATTAATTCCACTTGTTGTTGATTGCAAATATGACTCCATTGCTGTTTCTGATCATGCTCCATTGAAGCTATCTATTAAGTCAATGGATACATCTTCTATTACTAGACAATGACGATTTAATACCACTTTGCTTCAGAACTGAGACTTTGTTAATTTTAGTGAGGAGCAGATTGATTTATTTTTCAAAACGAATTTTACAGAGGAAATTTCCAGCGGGGTACTATGGGATACTTTTAAAGCATATATTCGTGGACAAATTATTTCATATTCTGCTGGATTGAAAAAGCGAACTAATAATGAAATACTTAAGCTGGTTGACAAGATTAAAGAAATGGACAAGAAATATTCTATTGCTCCTAATCAGGAGCTTTATAAAGAGAGAGTCGAACTTCATAGTCATAGTCATACTTTATTGATCCCGGGGGAAATTGGTTTTCGTTACAGTTGCACCATAAATAATAAATAGTAATAAAACCATAAATAGTTAAATAGTAATAGTAAAATGGAACATAGTCTATTACTATCGTCTTCGATTGAAAATCAATTAATTAAAACTAGGAGTAAATTCTGTATGTATGGTGATAAAACTGGGAAACTACTGGCTATTCAACTGAAATCGGCTTCGGTTAAAGACCAGATTGTTAAGATTCGTAAAAAAGATGGTACTCTGACAATTGATCATGATAAGATAAATAAATCCTTTCAAGAATTTTATACTTCTTGATGATTCCACTATAATGCACGAATTTTTAAAGAAATTGAATATTCCAAAATTACCACCCAATGAACGTTTAAAATTAGATGTACCTATTATGGTAGAAGAAATAAAGAATTCTATTTCCTCGATGAATTTAGGTAAAGCACCTGGTCCAGACGGTTATACAGTAGAATTTTTAAAATCCTTTTCTACTATACTTTCTCCTTGGTTATGTAGAATCTTTAAGGATGCAGTATTTATAGGTAAATTACCACAATCCTTTTATCGAGCTTCTATTTCCCTAATTCTTAAAAAAGATAAGGATCCTACTTAATATGCATCTTATAGGCCTATATCTTTGCTGAATGTGGATTCTAAGATGTTTTCTAAAATATTGGCAACAAGACTGGAGAATGTATTGCCTCAAATTATTTCTGTTGATCAGACTGGATTTGTTAAAAATCGTTAATCTCCTAATATTAAAGAAGCAGTAATGAATATTGTTTATACTTCTTCACCTAGAACTCCAGAATGCATCATCTCATTGGATGATGAGAAAGCTTTTGATAGAGTCAAATGGACATATCTGTTTAATACGTTTGAGAAATTCAATTTTAGTCCGATATTTATATCTTGGATTAAATTGATATGCCTTACTCCTTTGGCCAATTTACCAATAATTAAAGATCTCCCTTTTTTCAGTTATTCTGTGGTACTAGGCAGGGTTGCCCTCTTAGTCCATTATTATTTGATATTTTCCTGGAACTGCTAGTTATTGCTATTCGTGACTCTCCTAATATATTTGGTATTACCCGTGGGAATGAGATACATAAGTTATCACTATTTGCAGATGATTTACTATTATATTTTTCTAACCCTTGGAAATCCATTCCGGCAGTATTATCTTTACTTGCTCAGTTTAGTAGTTTTTCTGGTTATAAATGGAATCTTAGCAAGAGTGAACTTTTTCCATTAAATGTGCAGGCTTCCATTTACAGATGTTCACCATTTAGATTGATTACTGACAATTTGGGGGTTAAGAGTGCTAAGAGGCATAAGGACTTATTCAAGCTCGATTTTTTACTGTTAATTAGTCAGATTGAACAATTGCTTACTAAATGGTCCAAATTGTCTCTATCACTGATTGGCCGAATTAATGCTATTAAAATGATTATTCTACCTAAATTTTTATATCTGTTTCAAGTGGTACCAATTTTTATTCCTAAATTTTTTGTTACTATTGATTCTAAAATTTCCTCTTGGATATGGCAGAATAAAAATCCTAGGTTAAGTAGAAAATATCTACAGAAGTCCAAGAAAGATGGTGGTTTAGCATTGCCAAATTTAAAATTCTATTATTGGGCAATTAATATTTGATATTTAATATTTTGGACTCAAGATTGGGATATAATTCCAAGTCCACAATGGGTAAATCTCGAAAGTTACTCTGTACAAGGGTTTTCATCAGTTTCTATTTTAGGATCTTCACTGCCCTTTGTGTTTTCTAAATTGAATAAACAAATGGTTAATCCAATAATTAAGCACACATTACTAATATGGTTCCAATTCCGTAAAGTTTTTGGTTTGAATAAATTTATATTATCAAGTATCTAATTTTTTTTCCAACCCTCTGTTATGGATCAAGCCTTTTTGATATGGAAAATGAAGGATATAACATGTTGCCGTGATTTATTTTTGAATAACTGTTTCATGTCTTTTGAACAGTTGTCTAATAAATATAACTTACCCAGATCCCTTTTTTTTTAGATATTTACAAATAAGAAACTTTTTAAATACCTTGCTGCCTACATTTCTGATTTCATACCCAACTGATATTACGGAAAACATTTTAGGCTTAAATCCTTATCAGAAGGGATTAATAGCAATTATTTATGATATAATTATGAAAATACAGCCAGGTATATCTGATAAAATTAAAAATGAATGGGAAAGGAAACTTCAAGTTCACTTGCCTATAGAGAAATGGAAGAAAATTTTTCGGTTAGTTAGCTCTTCCTCTATGTGTGCTAAACATACGCTGATACAATTTAAAGTAGTGCATAGGGCCCACGTGTCTAAAGATAAACTAGCTCGTTTTTACTCCCATATAAATTCTGTTTGTGACAGATGTCACTCTGAGGTGGCTTCTTTGACTCATATGTTCTGGTCCTGCCCTCTCTTGGAAAAGTTTTGGAAAGATATTTTTGGTATTTCAGTGGAATAAAAGAAATTACAATGGCATGAGATGGCAACTGGCCAATACCAGCAGAAAGGATAGCAGAGTAACAATGGCTGGAGTTTCTGCAAAAAATGAGGGAAGTGCAAGACAGATATATTCCAAATAAGAAATTTTCGAATGGAAGGACAGTACCGTGATTAACAAGTGAAGCCAGAGCCAAACTAAAAGCAAAAGAGAGGGCATACAAGGAAGCCAAAGCTAGTGGGAAGATGGAGGATTGGGAAGCTTTTAAAAACTTGCAGAAGGAAACTAAGAAGGCCATTAGGAAGGAAAAGATGAATTATGAAAGGAAGCTGGCAACTAATATCAAAGAAGTACTAAAGCTTCTTTAAGTATATAAAGGGTAAAAGAGAGTTGAGGGTAGATAAAGGACTCATAGAAAATGACGCTGGAGATATTGTATTGAGAGGTGCAGAGATGGCAGAGGAGCTGAATACGTATTTTGCATCAGTCTTCACAGTGGAAGACATCTGCAGTATACTGGATATTCAAGAGTGTCAGGGAAGAGAAGTATGTGCAGTGAAAATTACGACTGAGAAGGTACTCAGGAAGCTTAATGGTCTAAGGGTGGATGAATCTGCTGGACCTGATGGAATGCACCCTCGAGTTCTGAAGAAAGTAGCTGGAGAGATTGCAGAGGCATTAACAATGATCTTTCAAGAATCAATAGATTCTGGCATTGTACCAGATGACTGGAAAACTGCAAATGTTATTCTGCTATTTAAGAAGGGTGGGAGGGAGCAGAAAGGAAACTATAGACCTGTTAGCCTGACATCAGTGATTGGGAAGTTGTTGGATCTGATTGTTAGGGATGAGATTATGGCTTACCTGGAGGCACATAACAGCTAGGCCAAAGCTAGCATGGTTTCCTGAAAGGAAAATCCTGCCTGACTAATCTACTACAATTTTTTGAAGAAGTTACAAGCAGAGCAGACAAAGGAGATGGAATAGATGTGGTGTACTTGGATTTTCAGAAGGCCTTTGACAAGGTGCTGCACATGAGGCTGTTTAGCAAGATAAGCGCCCATGGAATTGCAGGGAAATTACTAGTGTGGGTGGAGCATTGGCTGATTGGCTGAAAACAGAGGGTGGGAAGAAAGGGATCCTATTCTGGCTGGCTGCCAGTTACCAGTGGAGTTCCTCAGGGGTTGGTGTTGGGACTGCTGCTTTTTACGATGTATGTCAATGATTTGGACTACGGTATTAATGGATTTGGGGCTAACTTTGCCGATGATACAAAGATAAGTGGAGGAGCAGGTAGTGTTGAGGAAACAGAGAGCTTGCAGAGAGATTTAGATAGTTTAGGGAAATGGGCAAAGAAGTGGAAAATGAAATACAATATTGGAAAGTATATGGTCATGCACTTTGGTGGAAGAAATAAATGGGAAGACTATTATTTAGATGGAGGAGAGAATTCAAAATGCAGAGATAAAGGGACTTGGGAATCCTTGTGCAAGATACCCGAAAGGTTAAACCTCTAGATTGAGTCGGTGGTGAAGAAGGCAAAAGCAATGTTAGCATTAATTTCTAGAGGTATAGAATATAAGAGCAGAGAAGTGATGTTGAGGCTCTATAAGGCACTTGTGAGACCACACATGGAGTATTGTGTGCAGTTTTAGGCTGCTTGTTTTAGAAAGGATATACTGACATTGGAGAGGGTTCAGAGAAGATTCACGAGAATGATTCCAGGAATGAAAGGGTTATCATATGAGGAACTTCTGGCAGTTCTTGGGCTGAATTCCCCGGAGTTCAGGAGAATGACAGGGGAATCTTACAGAAACATTCCAAATGTTAAAAGGCCTGAACAGATTAGATATGGCAAAGTTATTTCCCATGGTAGGGGAGTCTAGGGCAAGAGGGCACGACTTCAGGATTGAAGGACGTCTATTTAGAACAGAGATGTGGAGAAATTACTTTAGTAAATTTGTGGAATTTGTTGCCACGAGCGGCTGTGGAGGCATTTTATTGGGTGTATTTAAGGCAGAGATAGATAAGTTCTTGATTATGCAGGGCATCAAAGGGTATGGGGAGAAGGCAGGGGAGTGGAGATGACTGGAAAAATTGGATCAGCCCATGATTGAATGGTGGAGCAGACTCGATGGACCAAATGATCTACTTCTGCTCCTATACCTTATGTTCTTATGGTCTCAGACAACCCTGTTCCAAAGTGTGAGAAGTACAGTGACTGGATAAGGATTGTTACTGGTTTTGCAATCTCAAAAGATTTGTAACAAAAGTTCAAGAATGTATCTGAGAACTGCATGGATAGCAATGATAGAATGTAGGTAGCTGTTGCTTGGTGTTGATTAGGATTGTAGATTTAGGAGGTAGTTGTTGCTTTGATTGGAAATAAGGTAGCCCAGCAGTCGGATCTATTACACAATTTCACATTCTTATTTATTCCTGTATTGTCCATGAGCAGAATGGCTAGTAACTTGGTATAACTCAGTAACGTTATGAGGATAGGTGGCATGAGCAAGTAGTTACTTGATAAAAGTGTAGAAGATGATAAAGAGGCATTCATCAAGTGGATAGCCAGAGACTTCTTCCCAGGGCAGAAATCACTTATACGAGGGGGCATAATTTTAAGGTCAGAACATCAGCATGGGCCAAAGGGCTTGTACTATGCTTTAATGTTCTCTGTTCTAACCCTACAGAACCCCTGAAAGTATCTTTGAGGTGATTAATTTAGCAGTTTTATTTCCTCCACTGCCTTGGCAATTAGCTTTGTTGCTCTCATTTCATATTAATTCATTAACTACATGTAATGTTCTTTGCAACTGTGCTTTACACTACTCTACATGGTACAAGTATTGATTGTGATAACTGATTTTTATATCTCCTTGGTCTTGTGTTGTATTTATTGGATTGTTTTATTTCAGGAGAAAAGGAGTTCATTGTGCTAAGTAAGAGTAAATGTGTCAAAGAGCTGCAAATGTGTCATTGCCATTCATGATCCTAAGGGATTGGACAGGCTAGATGCGGGAAGATTGTTCCCGATGTTGGGGAGGTCCAGAACGAGGGGTCACAGTTTGAGGATAAAGGGGAAGCCTTTTAGGACCGAGATTAGGAAAAACTTCTTCACACAGAGGGTGGTGAATCTGTGGAATTCTCTGCCACAGCAAACTGTTGAGGCCAGTTCATTGGCTATGTTTAAGAGGGAGTTAGATATGGCCCTTGTGGCTACAGGGGTCAGGGGGTATGGAGGGAAGGCTGGGTTCTGAGTTGGATGATCAGCCATGATCATAATAAATGGCGGTGCAGGCTCGAAGGGCCGAATGGCCTACTCCTGCACCTATTTTCTATGTTTCTATGATAATTGTGATCATTAACCAAATGTGTATTTGATAGATTGATGCACGCAGTGACCGTACTGGTGAAGTCATCTTTAAAGATAACTTTAGCTCCTCTATTGCTGGAATTGTGGAGGAAGATTACAGGATGGATGGACAGACACAGCTAATCTGCTGCTCAACAGAAGGAGAAGGTAAATAAAGCTTACTTTTTTTTCCTGTAGTATGTCTTTGGACCAGTGATTTGGCATGAATCATAATGTAAGTTTTGAAAGGGAGTAACTGAAAGAGAAAAGTAATTGTTTAAGAGCAAAAAGTTGGGTCTCCCTGGTAGATCAGAAGGAGTGCATTTGAATTCCCAAACTGTCCTGAGTTTGTTCGTTCCAAAGTACTGCTGATTCTAGGACAGCAGTGAATGAGGGAACTGTATGGTACAGAAAGAGTTTCTTTCCCTTTTAATTGTTGTAGTCTTAAAAAGAGCTGTTTGGAATAAATCCATTTTCCATCTCTCAATCCATTGCCCTTTTTGGTTATAGTTAACTTGAAAGTCTGCCATCCTTTCATGTGGAAACTTTCATATTCTTGCCATTCCTGTGTAAAAATTATTTTCTTCAACTTCCATATAATTATTCTGTCAGTCCTTCTACTTTAAACTGATGCTGTGTAGTTTATGATCTTGTCTGAGGGAAAGGCTTTCCTGTCTGCCCCAAACCTTTTGTGTACTGTGATGACCAAATACAGTAAACAGTACTCTAGCTGTGTGTTTTATACAGTTCAAGTAAGTCCTCCATGTTCTCAGGTGATGAAGCATGTCATGTATACTTTCCTAACATTACCTATCATGCTTGCAAGAAGAAGTGGACCTACACTCTAAGGTCGTTCTTCAGTTTTACACTTCAGTGTACAGTTTATTGGTACACTTGCCAGTTCAGTCTCTCCAAATGCATTACCTCATGCTTTTTCAGAATGATTCCTGCAGAAAAATCTCAGCCTGAAACATCAACTGTTTATTGATTTCCATTGATGTTGCCTGATCTGCTGAGTTTCTCCAGCATTTTGTGTGTGTGTGTGTGTGTGTGTGTGTGTGTGTGTGTGTGTGTGTGTTGTTCTAAGTTTCTAGCATCTGTATATCTTGTGTTTATATTTTCAGAATGAATCCTGTTTGTCATCTTTATGCTCACATGACACTTCATTAATCGTTTCCTGCAAGTTGCATCTTCTTTTCTTGCTATCAATTACCACGACCTATTTCTGTATCATTTACAAACATTGTTATCATAACATACACAGAATGCTGAAGGAACTCAGAAGGTCAGGCAGCATCAATGCAAAGGAATAAAAAGTCAACATTTCTGGTCAAAACACTTCATTAGAATTGTTATCATAACCCCTATATACAAGTCTAAATTAGTGTAATCATAAGGAAAAGATGAGGAGTCCTATACAGACTCCTGCAGATTCCAATTGCGTAGAAAACTCAGATAACACTGTTAATAATTTCCTTTTTGTTTACTACTCATGTACCAATTGAATATGCTGCTTGTCTTTGTGTTCTCAGAGATTCACATTGCTCTTCAGTCTGCCTTGTGGTATCCTATCAAAGGCTTCCTAAAACCATAGAAACTTAACCTAATGCAGTAACTTCATTTATCTTACCTGCAATTGTTTCAAAAATTCTAATTAATCTGACATGATGTTCCTTTACTAAATCTGTGTATTTTTTAACCTGCCCCTTTTAACATGTTATAATATTCTCAAAATGTGTTTTTCTCTACAAAGGTGCCCAATTCCAATGTTAGACACAATGGGCTGTGATTATTCAGTTTGTTCCTTTTAACCAGGCCAATGATTTATTTACTTTTGACTTAGGCTACGTCCACACTAGACCGGGTAAATCCATAACTGAAGCTTTTTGTCTTCGTTTTGACCCTCCGTCCACACTGAAACAGCATTTTCCTCCCCCAAAAACGGAGCTTTACAGAAACGCTCTCCAGAGTGAATAAATCTGAAAACGCCTAATAGCCGGCGTAGTGTGTATGGGGTAACCGGCTATTTCTAAAAACGCTGTCATGACGTGCCGGAACAGATGGTGGTGGCAGCGCAGCATTTCATTGTTTTCTTGAACGCAACCTCCAACACCACAACAACAACGGTAGACGGCTTCATGCGTGTGTTGTTTACTTTATTGTCTACATTAATAGCTGGTTTGGAGTTAAACATAGCTACCTACCACGTACAGGCAGCATATCTACATACAAAAAGGCGTTGTTTGTGCTCACAGTTGCTGTGCAATGGATCTGCACAACGTCAACGTCGGTATCAACTGTATAAAGACCGGCGGTTTTGGAGACAACCTGGCTGAACCAGTGCGTGGTGGGAACGGAAATAGAATACCGCCTTCTCTTCGGTTGTTTTCTGTAGACGTGTCCTGCGCATGCCCAGTAGGAGGAGATAGTCATAGTCATACTTTATTGATCCTGAGGGAAATTGGTTTTCGTTACACTTGCACCAACCAAGAATAGAGTATAAATATAGCAATATAAAACCATACATAATTAAATAGTAATATGTAAATTATGCCAGGAAATAAGTCCAGGACCAGCCTATTGGCTCAGGGTGTCTGACCCTCCAAGGGAGGAGTTGTAAAGTTTGATGGCCACAGGCAGGAATGACTTCCTATGACGCTCTGTGCTGCATCTCAGTGGAATGAGTCTCTGGCTGAATGTGCCCACCCAGTACATTATGTAGTGGATGGGAGACATTGACCAAGATGGCATGCAACTTGGACAGCATCCTCTTTTCAGACACCACCGTGAGAGAGTCCAGTTCCATCCCCACAACATCACTGGCCTTACGGATGAGTTTGTTGATTCTTTACCCTCAGTTACCCTCAGCCTGCTGCCCCAGCACACAACAGCAAACATGATAGCACTGGCCACCACAGACTCGTAGAACATCCTCAGCATCGTCCGGCAGATGTTAAAGGACCTCAGTCTCCTCAGGAAATAGAGACGGCTCTGACCCTTCTTGTAGACAGCTTCACTGTTCTTTGACCAGTCCAGTTAATTGTCAATTCGTATCCCCAGGTATTTGTAATCCTCCACCATGTCCACACTGACCCCCTGGATGGAAACAGGGGTCACCGGTACTTTAGCTCTCCTCAGATCTACCACCAGCTCCTTACTCTTTTTCACATTAAGCTGCAGATAATTCTGCTCACACCATGTGACAAAGTTTCCTACCGTAGCCCTGTACTCAGCCTCATCTCCCTTGCTGATGCATCCAACTATGACAGAGTCATCTGAAAACTTCTGAAGATGACAAGACTCTGTGCAGTAGTTGAAGTCCGAGGTGTAAGTGGTGAAGAGAAAGGGAGACAAGACAGTACCCTGTGGAGCCCCAGTGCTGCTGATCATTCTGTCGGACACACAGTGTTGCAAGCACACGTACTGTGGCCTGCCAGTCAGGTAATCAAGAATCCATGATACCAGGGAAGCATCCACCTGCATCGCTGTTAGCTTCTCCTCCAGCAGAGCAGGGCGGATGGTGTTGAACGCACTGGAGGTCAAAAACCATGACCCTCACAGTGCTCGCTGGCTTGTCCAGGTGGGCGTAGATACGGTTCAGCAGGTAGACAATGGCATCCTCAACTCCTAGTCGGGGCTGGTAGGCGAACTGGAGGGGATCTAAATGTGGCCTGACCATAGGCCGGAGCAGCTCCAGAACAAGTCTCTCCAGGGTCTTCATGATGTGGGAGGTCAATGCCACCGGTCTGTAGTCATTGAGGCCACTGGGGCCCGGCGTCTTCGGCACAGGGACGAGGCAGGACATCTTCCACAGTACAGGAACCCTCCGGAGCCTCAGGCTCAGGGTGAATACATGGCAAAGTACTCCACATAGCTGAGGGGCACAGGCTTTGAGCACCCTGGTACTGACACCATCCGGTCCTGCAGCCTTGCTTGGGTTGAGACGTTTCAGCTGTCTTCTCACCTGTTCAGCTATGAAGCCCACCATGTTGGTTTCGTGTGGGGAAGGAGTATAGTCATGAGAGCAGGGTGGGGGACTGTGAGGAGGGGTAGGAGGGGAGAGTGTTGGTTGGGAGCCGACAACAGATGGCTCATGTGGGTGATGGGCAGGGGCCACAATGTCAAATCTGTTAAAGAACAGGTTAAGTTCATTGGCCCTGTCCACACTGCCTTCCGCTCCTCTGTTGCAAGTTTGCCGGAACCCAGTGATGGTCCTCATCCCCCTCCAGACCTCTCTCACGTTGTTCTCTTTTCAGACACCACCATCAGAGAGTCCAGTTCCATCCCCACACCATCACTGGCCTTACGAATGAGTTTGTTGTTTCTGTTGGCATCTGCTACCCTCAGCCTGCTGCCCCAGCACACAACAGCAAACATGATAGCCCAAATACCTGTTTTAATGTGGACAGAGGTATTTTCAAAAATGCCTGGTGTGGATGCCAATTGTTTTTACAATTAAATTGGATAGATATATGGACAGGAAAGGAATGGAGGGTTATGGGCTGAGTGCAGGTTGGTGGGACGAGGTGAGAGTAAGAGTTCGGCACGGACTAGAAGGGCTGTTTCTGTGCTGTAATTGTTGTATGGTTATATATGAAGAATACCCATGGGTGAGATCTGCATTTCTAGAGCAATGGAATCGCTGTGTAAATTATTTGTCCTCTGTTCTGTAGTTCGAGGCTACCTGCCTGCCAGCCGGGAGATGAAAGGAAATCTGATGGACAGCAATGCAGAACAAGATTTAATTCGTGAACTGAGCCAACGCAAACAGAATCTATTGCTTGAGCTGCGTAACTATGAGGAAAATTCAAAGGTTGGTTTGTCAGCAAATGTGGTTATAGTAGTTGATGGTGCCAATTCCTCAGGTATCTAATAACTGTTGTAAATTGTTAGGATCGTGGACTGATAATATTTTCTTGCATCATACAAGGTCAATCATTTTGCCGAGTCTAAGTTGACTGTTGTGCATTCTGATCCATTTCTTTTCCTCATTTATATCCCAATAATTCACACATCAATTCTCCACTACAATCCCCCCCCACCCACACACACACACCCTTCATTGATTTAACTGCCATCCATTTGCACCAGGCATAATTTACAGGAACTAATTAACCTGTATGTTTTTAGGTGTTGGAGGAAACAACAGCATCCAGGGCAAATCTATGTGTCATGGGGCAAACACACAGACTCCACACTGATAGCTAGTGAAGTCAGGAATGAACCAGGCTCACTGAGAGCTCGGTGTCAGCAGAACACTGTGCTGCCCACATCAGTGCTACTGGTCTGCTAACTTCACTCAAGTTATGAACATGGTAGAAAAATAAGCTTGTCTTTGATTTTCATTTTGCTTATTTCCAGGTTGCAATATATAAAGCATTTATCCCTGCCAATGAAGTGTATGGTAATATTAAAATCATGGTCTAAAACAGGGGTAGGCAACCTATGGCCTGCGGGCCACATCCGGCCCGTGAGCAAATATTGGTATACTATGCTTATCCGGCCCGCGAGCGATTTTTTTCCTTATTCTGAGTGTTTCACGCGACCACACTAATGGACATGCATGGCGTTTTGTTACACTGGCCCCAGGTTCCGTTTTATTCCAAACCAAACACTGGTATATATGAATGACGGGAAAGCAGACTACCTTATTATTATGTATTAGATACTCTCCGTGCATGTGCAGGTTTTCAGATGGGATCGTTCAAATTTGTAAACAGAAACTGCGTCACTGTGTTTTAACAAGAAATCCATGCTAAGTATCCAGATATTTACATGTGCTATGATACGTGTTGAATAACTTGCATTTCGAAATAAAATCAGGGACGCAGCTCGAGCGAGAAGATGGCGTCGCGGGGAACTAACAATGGCTTCCTGTCCAAATGGAAGATTGATGACAAACCAATTAAGATTGACAAGTGGGATGGTGCGGCTGTGAAAAATGCCCTGGATGACACTGCCAAAAAGGTTCTTCTGGAAAAGTACGGATATGATGAGAATTATGGTCTCATAGATGGTCGCCTTCTCATATGCACAATCTCCTGCCTCTTTGCAATAGTTGCCCTGATCTGGGACTATTTGCACCCTTTTCCAGAGTCAAAATAATTCCAATGGCAATGAATGCAAAATGCAGGAAGGTAGACACTGAGTGCCGAAATTTCCAAGGTGCTTGGACACTAGATTACTTCTTCATCGAGCAAGCTGGGAAACCAGTTTGTCGATTCTGCAGGGAGCGCTCATGGAGTGAGGTCGTCTCTCTGGCTTCGCTCCATTCCCGTTATCCTTTTTAACCTATGATCTCCTTGATTTAATCAACTTTAAGTACACCAGAAGACTTACTTTATCTCTCTCACTTACTGATTAATTGATTTCCTTTTGTCAACTGCAACTTTTGAGCTTAAAGAAATGAGTACGAGATCTAAAACCAAAGATGGGAAAGACGCTGATGGGAACGGAGGAAAGAAGAAAGGTGACTCTAAACAAACGGAATTAACTTACGAAGTTATGATGAAGTGTTTGGAGGAAATGTTTGAGCAGCATCGGATAAAATTATCTGAAAGTTTAACTGCTCAATTTGAACAACATCATCAAAGCCTCAATGAAGATTTAAAATCAATCACGGATTCTTTGAGATTCCTGAAATCTGATGTTCAAAAACACGATGCAAAAATTTCTGAGCTGGATACTAAATCTCAGAAGACGGATACAAAAGTTGAGATCTTAGAGAAGAATCTAGCTTCGACTACTAAACAGCTCCAACAACTTAAATCCAAAGTTATTGATCTTGAGAATCGATCGAGAAGACAAAATTTACGTTTAATTGGCTTACCCGAGGACGTTGAGGTTGGAGATCCTGCAATATTCTTTGCTCAACTTTTAAAGGATTTGTTCGGTTCAGTTTTTCCCAACGATCCTCCATTACTCGACCGCGCCCATCGTATACCGTGGATAAAGTCGGCAGCGGCTGTTTCCAAACCCAGACCAGTTATTCTTCGTTTCCATTATGTTAATGTTAAAGAACAACTTCTCCAGACTGCTCGTCGACAAGGGATGATCAAGTATCGTTAGCATTCCTTCAGGATAGTTCAAGACTACAGTCCTGAAGTGATGAAGGAACGACTGACTTTTAAGCCTTTAATGTCGGAATGCTATCAAAAAAATCTCAAACCGGCACTATTGTACCCTGCACGACTCAGAATCTCTCTTCCCGATGGAAATCGTCGTGTCTTCCATTCTACAACTGCCGCTCGAAGCTTTTTGGATGATAACTTCCCATCTGATACAGACACCCTCTCTTAATTTGTGTCTGGTGCTTCCAGCACCAATTTTTTTTCTCTCTGTTGATTTTCTTCAAAATAAACCTTCTACTACTGTGCGATGAAGGTTTTTTTCAGTCTAAGATTTTTGTTCTTTGTTTATTACTATAGTGATTATTCTATAACTTATATAGAATATTTATCTCCTGTGAATAACATCATTTTCCCTTAGTTAACCTTTTGTTTTAACTTTTCCTTTTTCGTTATTACTAATGATCCGATCCGACGGTCATTTGTAGTTATATGTTTCCTATTTTTGGTTTTCGCATAATTAAAATGGCGACTTCTCTTTCTTTTTGTATAATCTCCTTTGTTTTTTTTCGGGACGCCATGCTGTTATGCTTCTTCTTCCCATAACCTATTTTTCTTCTTTTGGAAGCGATTTTTTATTTACTTGCTTATAATTAACTAATTATATGTACTGATACTATTTTTTTTATTTCATATATTTTAGTAATTTTTACTATGTGGACTAATTTACTAACAACATACATCAAAGTTGCTGGTGAACGCAGCAGGCCAGGCAGCATCTATAGGAAGAGGTGCAGTCGACGTTTCAGGCCGAGACCCTTCGTCAGGACTGTTACTATACTGTTTATTTTTCACATATATTAGTCTTCGGGCGGTCACCTATTTAACATATATTTTTGGAGTTGCCCCCTGCAAAAATGGGGTTAAAGTTAGTATTAGTTAGTGCTTTCTTCAGCCTTATCTGGTTAAGTTCGGGGTTCTGCTTGGGGTTGGTGGAGGGGGTTGTCTTTTTCTTTTCTAATTTTTTCTATTGGGCTGATTCAGAACTACAAAGATGTTCGCAGTGTCGAGATTTCCGGTTCTCTCTAATCATGTATTCCTCTTCCAATTTCATGAGCACACGTTATAGTTAACCCCTTACTTACCACAGGGTTAATTTTCAGTTATGGCTCATACTATTAATTTTGTCTCTTGGAATACAAATGGTTTAAACCATCCAATAAAACAGAAAAAGATTTTCAAAGTGTTCCAAAGACTGAATGCTCATATTATTTTTGCACAAGAGACTCGTAAGGAAAGAGGACAATCAACGCTTCTTTAAGTTTTGGAAGGAAAACAATACCACTCAAATGCTCAGGCCAAAATTAAAGGCTTTTCAATTTTTATTGATCCTTCAATTACATTTATTCATCAAGACATTATTTCAGATCGTAATGGCAGATTTCTGTTAATTACTGGGGTACTTTTTAATAAAAAGGTCGCTATGGTTAATGTTTACGCTCCGAATGTGGATTATCCTGAATTCGTTAAACACTTACTCACTTCCTTTCCTAATTTAAATGAGTATATGTTGATAATGGGCGGTGATTTTAATTTATGTTTGAATCCCATGTTGGACAGATCCATAGGTAGTCCGGCTTTACCGAATAAGTCGGCTACTATTATTAACTCTTTTATGTTGGATTCTGGGATTTCAGAAATTTGGAGATTTCTTAATCCAAATGATAAGGAATTCTCCTTTTTTTCACATGTACATCGTTCTTTTTCCCGAATTGATTATTTCCTGATTGACCCTCGTTTGATTCCATATGTAGTTGATTGTAATTATGACGTTATTGCTATTTCAGATCATGCTCCAATGAAATTTTCCATCAAGTTAATGAATACCTTTTGTACTAGCAGACAATAGCGATTTAACCCTATTTTGCTTCAAGATCAGGACTTTGTCAAATTTATAAAGGAGCAGATTGATTTCTTCTTTTCAACTAATACTACGGAAGAAGTTTCCAACGGAACTGTTTGGGACGCCTTTAAAGCTTATATCCGTGGTCAGATTATTTCCTATTCGGCTGGTTTGAAAAGACGTATTAACAATGAAATACTTCTGTTGGTTGATAAAATTAAAGAAGTCGATAAAAAATATGCTATTTCTCCCAGTAAGGAACTGTACAAACACAGAGTTGAACTCCAATTGGAACATAGCTTATTATTAACATCCTCGATCAAAAAGCAATTAATGAAACTAGAAGTGATTTTTATATTCATAGCGATAAATTGGGTAAATTACTGGCTAAACAATTGAAATTTGATTCGGTTAAACATCAAATTACTAAGATTTGCAAACAGGATGATACTTTCACAGTTGATCATGTTGGGATAAACCAAACCTTTCAAGAATTTTATACCTCTCTATATCACTCTGATTTTCCTCATGATTCTAATATCATGCATGATTTTTTAAGTAAATTGAGTTTTCCGAAACTATCACCCGAAGATTGCCTATCATTAGAAACTTCCATTTCAGAGGAAGAAATAATAACTGCAATCTCATCATTGAATTCCGGTAAAGCACCCGATCCGGATGGGTTTACAGTGGAATTTAAAATTTTTTTTTTCTCCATTCTTTCTTCTAAGTTGTCTAGAATATTCAAGGAAGCAATCAGTTTAGGTAAATTACCACAATCGTTTTATGAAGCCTCTATTTCCTTAATTCTTAAAAAGAATAAAGATCCTACTGATTGTGCATCATACAGACCGATATCTCTTCTGAATGTAGACTCTAAAATTTTTTCAAAAATTCTAGCAACTAGACTGGAGAAGGTGTTACCTCAAATTATTTCCATGGATCAAACCGGATTTATTAAAAATCACTATTCATCCTTTAATATTAGGAGGTTAATGAATATTCTTTACACCCCCTCATTTACTACCCCGGAATGTATTATCTCATTAGATGCTGAGAAAGCCTTTGACAGAGTTGAATGGCCTTATTTATTTAATGTTCTTGAGAAATTTAATTTTAATTTGACATTTATATCTTGGATTAAATTATTATATTACTCCCCGGTAGCCTCGGTTTGTACAAATAATTATAGATCTCCTTTTTTTCGTCTTTTTCGTGGTACTAGGCAAGGTTGCCCTTTTAGTCCTTTACTATTTAATATTGCTCTTGAACCTTTAGCAATTGCTATTCGTGACTCGCCAAATATTGTTGGTATTACCCGTGGAAACGAAATACATAAATTATCATTATATGCAGATGATTTGTTGTTATACATCTCTAACCCGGAGAAGTCAATTCCTGCTATCCTAGATCTGTTAGCTCAATTTAGTAACTTCCCTGGTTACAAATTGAATCTTAGTAAGAGTGAATTATTCCCTTTAAATAAGCATGTACCTATTTATGGACGTTTACCATTTAAATTGGTTACTGATTCATATATATATTTAGGGATAACAATTACGAAAAAATATAAAGATTTATTTAAAGCTAATTTTTTACCTTTAATTGATCAGATTAAGCTTTTATTTACCAAATGGTCCCCAATCTCTTTATCTTTGATTGGTCGGATTAATGCTATTAAGATGATCATTTTGCCCAAATTTTTGTATATATTCCAATCGGTTCCAATTTTTATCCCAAAATCTTTTTTTGATAATGTAGATTCAAAAATTTCCTCATATATTTGGCAGAATAAAAATCCTAGGTTAGGTAAAAGGTATCTACAGAAATCTAAAAAGGGGGGGGGGCTCGCCCTCCCGAATTTTAGATTCTATTATTGGGCAATTAATATTCGATATTTAAAATTTTGGTTACAAGATTTGGACGCATCTTTAAACCCTCATTGGGTAAATCTTGAATCTAATTCATTACAAGGGTTTTCCTTGGGTTCGGTTTTAGGAACTTTACTTCCTTTTACTTCTTTTAAATCATATAAACAAATGAACAACCCAATAGTTAAGCATACTTTACATATATGGTTTCAATTCCGAAGATTTTTTGGGTTTAATCAATTTATTCTAGCAAGTCTCATTATATCGAATTTTCTTTTTCAACCTTCCACGATGGATCAAGCTTACTTTGATTGGAAAACCAAAGGTATAATATCTTTTCACGATTTATTCTTGGATAACTGTTTTATGTCTTTTGATCAACTCTCTAATAAATATAACTTACCCAGATCTCACTTTTTTAGATATCTACAGATGAAAAACTTTTTAATTACTGTCTCTCCTAATTTTCCACACCCATATCCAATGGACACTTTGGAAAAAATCTTAGATTTAAATCTCTCTCAGAAAAGTGTAGTAGTAATTATATATAATATAATTATGAATCTATGTCCTGATGCTTCTAATAAAATTAAAGCTGACTGGGAAAGAGAACTTGAGATTAATATACCGACTGAAAAATGGGAAAAAAATCTTCAGTTGGTGAATTCATCCTCTGTATGTGCTAAGCATAGGTTGATACAATTTAAAGTAGTGCACAGGACTCATATGTCCAAAGATAAACTATCTCATTATTACTCTTATATTAATCCAATATGTGACAGATGTCATTCCGAGATAGCTTCTTTAACCCACATGTTTTGGTCATGTCCCTTGTTGGAGAAATATTGGAAAGATATTTTTGATATTACTTCAACGGTCCTAAATATAGACTTACAACCTCATCCAATTACTGCTATCTTTGGACTACCAATGATAGACTTAAATAATTTAACCTCTTCATCACGAAGGATGATTGCATTTCTTACTTTAATGGCTAGAAGGTCCATTTTGTTGAATTGGAAAGAGATTAATCCTCCTACTGTATTTCTTTGGTTTTCACAAACTATGGTGTGTTTGAATTTGGAGAAAATTAGAAGTGCAGTTTATGACCCTTCCATTAAGTTTGAAAAAACTTGGAGGCCATTCATTCAGCATTTTCATTTGATGTAATTTGATCATTTCCAAACTTGTTTTATCTCTCTGTACTGTTGTTGGAGGGGAATGGAGTTGTCGACGCTGAGGTTTTCTTCTTTTCCATTTTTAAGTTGTTAGTTTTGCCCAAGTCTTTTAGTTTAGTTGATTAATTTTGTTTTTCTTTGGGGATGGGGTTTGCTTTTTTTTGTTTTGTTTTTTTTTCTTTTTTTCATGATTTTTTTTCCAGTTTTTTTTTTGCTTTGTATTATCCGTGGTTAGTTCTACATGTTTGGGAGCTTTGTTAATTTACACTACTTGGTTTTGCAATTACTTTTTTTAAGTATAACAATATATCTCCTACTATTTGTATTATTGCTATGTTTCGTTTCTGTATTTTGAAATTAATAGAAAGATTGAAAAAGAAAGAAACCAGTTTGTCTCATTTGCCTAGAAAATGTTGCTGAAGGTGGCAAATATCAGGTGACATTACGAGACCTGCCATAGTGGAAATTTTAACAAGTTTACAAGGAAAGATGAAGTTGAGCGAATGAAGGCTAGTTTCAGAAAACAAGTAAACAACAGGAATTCTGCAGATGCTGGAAATTCAAGCAACACACATAAAAGTTGCTGGTGAACGCAGCAGGCCAGGCAGCATCTCTAGGAAGAGGTACAGTCCTGAAACGTCGACTGTACCTTTTCCTAGAGATGCTGCCTGGCCTGCTGCGTTCACCAGCAACTTTTATGTGTGTTTCAGAAAACAAGTGTCATTTTTTTGCCAAGAAAAACAGTGAAAATGAAGGAAATACCTGTGCCAGCTACGAAGTCTCAAAACGTATTGCAGAAAAGATGAAGCCTTTTACAGATGGAGAGTTTGTCAAAGAATGTTTACTGGCAGTGGTGGATATTGTTTGTCCTGAAAAGAAATCTTTATTTGCATCTATCAGCCTGTCAGCAAGAACGATCACATGGTGAATTGAAGAAATGTCAGCAGATGTTAAAAGTTGTTTAAGGGATGCCTGCAGCAAATTGCAATTTTGTTACAATTGCGCTTGATGAGAGCACAGACTTGAGAGAAACTGCTCAGCTCGCAGTGTTTGTGCGAGGAGTGACCTCAACTTTTCAAATTTTTGAAGAGTTTATTCAATTAATTCCTATGAAGGACACAGTTACTAGAACAGACATTTTTGAAGCTTTGTTGAAAATGATGTCAGAAATGAAACTTAATGCATCGAAGCTAATTAACATCACAACTGATGGGGCACCAGTAATGGTGGGACAGAAAAAAGGCTTCATTCATCGCATTGCTGCAAGGACAAATGGAAAACCTTGGAATCGCACATAAACTGGTTAAAATTCATTGCATTATCCATCAAGAGGCATTATATGCCAAGTCTTTGAAATTATATGATTATGAAGACACATAGTCCTCTTTTATTGTCATTTAGTAATACATGCATTAAGAAATGATACATTATTTCCTCCGGTGTGATATCACAAAACACAGGACAAACCAAGACTGAAAAAACTGACAAAACCACATAACTATAACATATAGTTACAAATACCATAACTTGATGAAGAAGTCCGTGAGCACAGTAAAGTTCAAAGTTTCTCAAATGTCCCACATCTCACGCAGACGGGAGAGGGAAGAAAAGCTCTCCCTGCCATGCTGACCACAATCCGACTCTGAGTCATCCGAAAACTTTGAGCTCTGATCAGCTCTCCGACACTGAGTACCGAGCGCCATCTCTGTCCAAACGATTCGACCTCCTTCTCGGTTGCCAAAAGCAGGCAAGGCCAGGGGCTTTGAGGCCTATCCTCCAAAAGATTCTTGACCACACAGTAACGACAGCAGTGAATGGGCGTTTCAGAAATTTCTCCAGATGTTCCTCTGCGCTTTCACGTCCATTCTCCATCAAATCAGAATTGTCCACAGCTCCTATCTAACAGATACGATATCATTTTTCAACCGAGAGCTGCGCTCGCGCAGCGCGCTGCCATCTTCTCCTCCCACCAATTAAAGGATGTTATGGACATTGTTGTGAAAGCAGTGAATTTGATTCTATCTCGTGGATTGAATCATCACCAATTTCAGCAGTTTTTGTTGGATACGGAGGCAGAGTATAGGGACCTGGCTTATTTCTGCATTGTACGCTGACTTAGCCGAGGGTCAATGCCGGATTGAATATTTGCATTGTATGAAGAGGTGGCAATATTCCTTGAAAGCAAAATTGAGGATGCTTCACATTTTCGTGATCCTGATTGGCTTGCAACCTTGGCATTTCTTGTGGACATTACATCTTATTTAAATAACTTGAATTTACAACTTCAAGGAAAAAATCAGCTAATACATGAGATGTATGGTCATATTGTGACCTTTGAAAGAAAGCTGCAATTGTGGGAGTACCGGCTTCAAAAAGGAAATTGTACACATTTTTCCACTTTTCAAAAAAGTGAAGCGCAGATCCAGGCATTTTTGTGAATATGCTCCAGGAATTGAGAGAAGAGTTTTCATCTTGTTTTGCTGATTTTTGCTTGCATGCAAATGAGTTCAAGCTGTTTGCTACTCCATTTGATGTGGAAGTGGACACTGCATCAGAAATTTTTCAAATGGAATTGATTGAGATGCAGTGTGACGGCATTGAGATTGATATTTCATTCTGAAGGTGTGTCAATGCTTGACTTCTATAGAAAATATATTCATCCAACTGGGAAGTATCCTAACTTAGTGGACCATGCAAAAAAGATGGCATCATTGTTTGGCAGCACTAATCTGTGTGAGCAATTATTTTCAAAAATGAAGCATGCCAAGAACCATTTGAGAACAAGATTGACTGATGCCCATCTGGATAATGTCTTGCTCTTGGCATCAACAAGTCTGACACCCAATATTGAGAAGCTTCCAAGCAACAAACAGTATCAAATTTCACATTGATTTATTGACTGTTTGCATTAAAATTTTCTTTTTATTATACTTAATTTACCACCATTCAATGCATCATGTTCATACGTTTTATGTTTAAAGATTGTGTCCTTTAACAGATTCAAAAGATGCCTTGATTGAAATAAATTGCAACTAAACTGAGTTCTTTGATTACTAATTGGCATCTTTGGTTAAGCACAAATGATTTTCTAGCATGCGTTATTCATTAATTTAAGGCAAAGCATAACTAGATGTGTTTAAATGGATAATTCCCATATTTCAAGTTTTTTATGGCATTTATCTGGCCCGCCGTCCACTCATTAATACGCAATCCAGCCCACAGAAGCAAAAAGGTTGCCGACCCCTGGTCTAAAAGTTTCAGAGAGTTGCAGAGAGCTTTTCTAAGTGTGAAATTAATGTTCATGTTTGGCTGGGATTTTCAGAATCCAAATATACTGTAGGTCATAGATGCATGAGTAACTGTTAATTATGTACATGTTTCACTTGTGTCAGATTGCCTTGAATGCCCTTGGAGGGGAAGGGGATGGACAGATGGGCATCATTCCAGCCAATACACAACTGCAGACAAGCCTGTCTGTTAACTTGGGCACTAACAACCAGAGTCCACATGTGGAGCTGAACATTTCTACATTCAATGGTAAATTTACCTTAAGATATGTTGAGTTATACATTCCAGGAGATGTATCAAAGAAATTAAACCTTTTTATAGTTGTTGCCATTATTAAAATTGCTAACTTTTAGATTTAAAAATTATTTCCAAGGTTTATTATTTGAATCTTTTTTTTTAATGTACTGGTGTTTTCAAACTTGGCTGATTAGTTAGTTTTGAACATGGATTCACTATTAATCCATATACAGCAAACCTAATGTTGGGAACAAAATCTACATAACTGAGAAGAAAATCTGCAGATGATGGAAATCCAGGCAACACAAATGAATAGGACAATTGATTGTATGGTTATTTTGGAGAAAGGGCATTGGAGTTCTTTCAGACATCCTGGCCAAAATGTAGCCCTTAATAATCAACTTGCTTAAGTTGATTATTTGGTTATTTTCACAACACTGGCTTGATTGAATGACTTTGTTGTGTGCAATTTGGCTGTCATTTTTCTTGTTTTTCATGAGTATTTCTGAGGCTGTAGAGCACTTGGGGATGTGCCAAGAAAGTGGAAAAAGTACATAATTCCAAATCTTTCCCTTTTTCTGAAGTTCCTTGTGAAAGCCACAGAATTATAACTTCATTTCCAGCTATATATTTACCTTTTTACATGCCAACCATTTAAAAAAAATCTGACTGGAGACCATTAATGATATTTAATATTTTCTTAGTGGGCAAAGAGCATTAGTGATATTGGCTCTGACAGTAATTTTTACAGCCATTGATTCTACTAGCCTCAACAGCAATTGTCAAGGAGTACATTAATCTTATCTGTGATTGTGGGAGCTGAAAACTTTTTGAAGGCACTGTACTTGAAGTTCCATAGTTGATATTCACAAGTTTATTTTGTGCTTCACTATCTGAAGGGCATACCCATGAAACTGCATCTAGTACCCATATTCAGCAAGGCATGTGTTTGTGATTGCACTATCTTATCATCATAAAAAGCTGGGTCAAACCAACATGTTCATCTTTTGGTAGATGTAATCAATCATTTATGCAAACTACTTTGTATAGTTAGCAAACTTGTTTGGTCAATTATACATTATTTATTTGCATTTCCCTCGTTTTACTGCAAGTCTGTGTTTCCATATAGACACAATCATTCGGGCTGTACTTATCTTCGCCGAGGGTATATTTAATGGAGAGTCTCATGTCGTTCATCCCAGTGCACACAATCTCTCTGGACATATCCAGGTTCCCATTGTTCCACCAAAAGATGTACAAGTGGATCTACACATCAAGGCTTTTGTGGGCTACAGAAACAGGTGAGCAGTGGGAGAGGAAACTGGATGAGCACTGTGTAGATTAATTGAAATGTAACTTGCAGATGCCCTTTTATTTTGACTACAAACAACTTGAACCATGTTGTAGTGTCATGTTATGATGAAAGGCTTCAACCTGTACTTGGAAACTCTTGTTTCTGTTTGCATAGATGTGGCCTTACCTGTGTAGGTTTTCTGCCATTCTCTGTTTTAATTTGAAAGTTGTCCAAGCATTTGTCTTACTTACAGTATCTGGGTTATATAGTTATGCTCAAGATGTAACAAGGTACTATAAGTCAACACAGTGCTTTGAACATGAAGCCTTGGTTTTGAATGTCAGATTGACTCGCTTACACTGAACTACTATGCTTAAGTCCTCCACTTGAGACTCATTATTTGAGGTTCGGCTGGAGGGCATAAACATAATTATGGAATATACAATATGCTTAAGTGCATTTGTGGAAAATTCAGCTTTGAAGAAGATTTCTGTCTTTTGAAGTCAAGTCAAGTTTATTGTCATTTCGACCATAAGCTGCTGGTACAGTACACAGTAAAAACGAAACGACGTTCCTCCAGGACCATGGTGCTACATGAAACAACACAAAACTACACTAGACTATGTGAGACAACACAAGGCTACACTGGACTACGTAAAACAACATAAAAACGGCACTAGACTACAGACCTGCTCAGGACTACATAAAGTGCACAAAACAGTGCAGAGCAGTACAATAATCAATAAACAAGACAATAGGCACAGTACAGGACAAATTACAATATAATAATAAATGATGTAGATGTCAGTCTTGACTCATGGGTATTGAGGAGTCTGATGGCTTGGGGGAAGAAACTGTTGCACAGTCTGGTCGTGAGAGCCCAAATGCTTCGGTACCTTTTGACAGATGGCAGGAGGGAGAAGAATTTGTGTGAGGGGTAAGTGAGGTCCTTCACAATGCTGTTTGCTTTGTGGGTGCAGCGTGTGGTGTCGATGTCTGTAATAGTGGGAAGAGAGACCCCGATGATCTTCTCAGCTGACCTCACTATCCGCTGCAGGGTCTTGCTATCCAAGACGGTGCAATTCCTGAACCAGGCAGTGATGTAGCTGCTCAGGATGCTCTTGATACATCCTCTGTAGCATATGGTGAGGATGGGGCGGGGGGGCATAGATGGACTTCTCTCAGCCTTTGCAGAAAGTAGAGACGGTGCTGGGCTTTCTTGGTTATGGAGCTGGTGTTGAGGGACCAGGTGAGATTCTCCGCCAGGTGAACACCAAGAAATTTGGTGCTCTTAACGATCTCAACGGAGGAGCCATCAATGTTCAGCGGAGAGTGGTCGCTCCGTGCTCTACTGAAGTCAACAACCATCTCTTTTGTTTTGTTCACATTCAGAGACAGGTTGGTGGCTCTGCACCAGTCTGTTAGCTGCTGCACCTCCTCTCTGTATGCTGACTCGCCGTTTTTGCTGATGAGACCCACCACGGTCGTGTCATTGGCAAACTTAATGATGTGAAAATGTCAAACTGACCCCATATTAGAAACATGTTCAGAAAGCATGATGTATTTAAAGAGAAGACTGGAGATAGCCTTATTAATATTTCTCAGTTTATTAACTGTAAATTCCAATTAAAAAAAGGTTGACATTTGAATCTAAAGAACTGCTGGAAAGGGCAGTGAATTGGGATTTAAAGAATGGAGATGTTCTAATTAACAAAATGGTAAGGTCAAGGGGTTGAATAGCTTTTTGTGTTCCTGTGTTCTTATTAATCTTGTCATTTTAATGGGATCTAGTGTGCAAAATTTCCTGTAGTGCTTGTTTATATTACAGTTAGTGCCTTTCAGTGTGTGTAGTTAATTGCACATGAACAGTGTATGTTGAAGCTGAATATAAGATGCTTGTTTTTTTTTCCCTATTTGAAAGAAGATGCATCTAACACAGATGTGTGTTATTAAGTAATTCATTATCTTATCCAATTTCTGACGGTTGACAATGTTATGATGGCAAACTGCAAAATTGCCTTATCTGTACTCAAAGGTACAAAGCATAAACTTGTCACAACACTGAAAAAGCCCCAACAAGTGCATTCAGAGGAACACTTTGAAAGATCTGAGTAAAAATATGAAAAGGGAACTGTGAGAAACCCCAGACAAATAAGCTGAAGTACTGTGAAACCACACTAGGTGTTCAGTACCTTCATAATGTCTTGAATTATAGAAGTAATTCGATGTGAGGAAACATTACTGTAGACAGTTTTGTTCAATAAAATTGGGAATGATATTGTGATATTTGTGCTCAGCATGCAGTTTCATGTGTTTGAACTGACAAGACAGCTGCCACGATTTTCAATGTATGCACAATGCACTCCCGGAACTGGTGCTGAACCTCAGAGTTATGTCACCTTCACAATCAGTGATCGTATGCAGAGGGTAAGTTGAAGCACTGACCTACATCATGTTTTATAAAGTTAGTTAGGATAGTGTCATCAAAATGTGATCCTGAATGATGGAGGGAGAGGGAAAGACTGAATTGGATGTGGTGTCAGAAAGTTTCCAGTTCTTTCAGAAGAATGAGTTAAAGACATTAGAATTAAAGTAATGAAGTAAGAGATAAAGTTGAAGAAAACAATTGAACAATGCAGTGGTGACTTGTAATTTATTGACATGAAACTTGAAACCAAGTGAACGGTGAATGGGATTACAATAGACTTCAAGGAGATATGGGCAGGTGGGTGAAATGACAAGTTAGGAGGCAGATGGAATGCATTGTAGAGAAATGCAAAATTGTTAGATTTGCTTAGGAAGAATGACAAAGACTGGAGGACACATTTATAACAGTACAGAAGCAACAAAATCTGGTGGTTTATCTGAATTGTTCATTGAAAGTGTTGGGACAGATTGAGAAAGTGTAAAATGTATGTGGAATTTGGGGCTTTCTGTGTGCCATTATTTTATGAAGACATTAGAAAGGGTATAGAAGAGATTTCAGGGAAAAAGGGTTTGAGTTATGTGAATTGGAGAAGCTGACCCTGTACCCCTTGGAACAGAGGAGTTTTGAGAGATATTTAAAATCATCAGGTGTATAAACAGTTCTCAGAGAGAAACTGTTCTCACTAGTGAAAAGGTCAAGAATGATGCATGTTACAGATATTCTGTCTAACTTACATTGTCTTAAAACATTTAAACATTCTTTGAAGAAATGCAGCTGTCAATGGCGAGACCAGTATGTAATGCACATCCAAAAGGCCCTTGAGAAAGTGTCTAAACTGCCTTCTAAAGCCATGCATCCCTGTAGCACAGTTAGGCAAGGGTTCTAGGATTTTTTTTTTAACCACGATGAAAGATTGGTGATGTACTTTCAAGTCATGATGATATCCAGCTTGGAGAAGGATCTGAGGGAGTGGTGGTATCTCCATTCACCTGCTGCCATGTTCTTCTATATGCAAGTTTGAAAGGTAATTCTAAAGAAGTCTTGGACACAAGACACTGCAAAAACATGGAGCAAAACACTAGATGCAGGATAAATTCAGTGGGTCAGGCAGCATCTATGGAGAGAAGCGGACGTGGACGGTAGATGTTTCAGGTCGGGACCCTTCCTCTGGACAATCTGGATGAAGCCATGGAACACATTGCTAACCATTTTCATATTTGATGTGCAAATCTTGGAGGGATAAGCAGCCAATCAAGAAGTCTGGCTTGGATACAGTCAAGCTTAACTTATACAGACAAATAGGATGTATTTCATTACGCATCTGACTTGTTTCTTGCAGATGGTGGAAAGGCTTTGACAAGTTGAGAAATTAGTCACCCGCTATATTTCACACAGCTTGTGGCAATACTTATGAAGCTAATTTAATTAAGTTTCCGATCAGCAGTGACACTCAAGGTATTGATGGGAGTTGGGTAATAGATGTGCTATTGAGTTCTAAGAAGAAGTGATTAGCCCCTCTCTTGTGAAGATGGTCACATCCTCTCATTTTTGTGTATGGAGTTCTACACCAATTCCACTCCAGTAATTCAGTCCTCGCTGCAGTGTCCTGTTTATAACAGTGCTGTCATTAACATTTTGTTTTATTTTACTGATATCTATGGTAATAACTAATGTACAGTTAGCACTACTGCATTATGAAGTACTGTCATAAAACTAGTTCACAATTACTCTCTTAGTCATTCCACCTGGTCCCAGCCAATTTCCTTTCCTTAAAGAGACTTAAATTACTGCTTTTTTCATTAAGTTATTATACAGTTCCAACAATAGCACTGAACTGTAGAATTGCTATTCAATATTACCCCTAGTTAATAATTGTAGTATCTAGAAGAAAAAAGGGCAATAAAGATCCTTTAGCTTTCCATTTGAATGGAGAGATGACTTCTGATAAGAAATACATTTTCTGTTACTGCACAGTTATTTATATTGATGTCAGTGATAACTTACATCAGAGGCTCCCAACCTGGGGTTCACGGATCCCTGGGTTAATGTTGGAAACCCCTGACTTACATCCTTCATAATGGATAAAGAACTGTCCAGTTGTGATAAGTGGGCTCTGATATGTTTTTGTCCAATTACAATTACTAAGGCCACCACTCCCAGGTGCTATTTGGACCACTACCTGACTGTGATTGAATAAGATGTGATGTTTATGGAATTGTTTGAATTTGGTTGCCATATTGACTTCACTTTATATTATTTGCTGTTCCCTTTATAGGTTGTGATGTGGATAAATCAGAACTTCCTCTTACCTGAAGATATTGAGTGCCCATCTGCACCATTGGAAGTCTGCTTCATATCCCTGAGAGACGGTGGGAAGCTGATTATTAAAATGAATATTAATGGAGAGGTAATGTTGTTTTACTAAACTGAAAACAAAACTGACCTTAAAAATGATTTTACAAATACAAATTAACAAAAATTTTACACAGATGCCATATATCTGTACTGCCTCCATGCTAGAGTTATCCAAATAAATCTTACACTTTTCTCTTTAACTTTGTTTTCCTCCACTTCAAATGTTCCTTATATCATTGTCAGGTTTTTAAACTGGATTGGTCTTCTCTGCGTCTCAAACTTGCAGGGTAATAGAACAGCTCAATAAGAATTTCAAAAAGTTAACTGAAGTCAAAAGTTCAAAGTAATTCCTTCAAGACCAACAACCTTCTCCTCCCTGATCTGTCCCCCGTACAAAGGGAATACTCCAAGCCACCCCTCTCTAAATCAAGTTCTCTTTCAGTTCTTCACCCCTCTTCCCTTCTGGTCACTGCAGTTTACATGACTAGCCACTTATTTTACGGCTATGCCCCCTTGTTCATGGCTCTCCCACTGGTGAAAAATCTTGGCATCCATCCGTCAAGCCCTGTTAACATCTCAAACATGAGGAAATCTGCAGATGCTGGAAATTCAAGCAACACACACAAAATGCTGGTGGAATGCAGCAGGCCAGGCAACATCTATGGGAAGAAGTACAATCAATGTTTCGGGCCAAGACCCTTCGTCAGGACTAACTGAAGGAAGAGATAGTAAGAGATTTGAAGGTGGGAGTGGGAGGGGAGATCCGAAATGATAGGAGAAGACAGGAGGGGGAGGAGTAAAGCTAGGAGCTGGAAAGTTGATTGGAAAAAGGGATACAAGGCTGGAGAAGGGAGAGGATCATGAGACGGGAGGCCTAGGGAGAAAGAAAGGGGGAGGGGAGCACCAGAGGAAGATGGAGAGCAGGCAAGGAGTTATTGTGAGGGGGACAGAGAGAGAAAAAAGAGAGAGAAATAAAAGGGAAAATAAATAAATGAACAAACAAACAAACAAATAAATAAGGGATAGGGTAAGAAGGGCAGGAGTGGCATTAACAGAAGTTAGAGAAATCAATGTTCATGCCATCAGGCTGGAGGCTACCCGGACGGAATATAAGGTGTTGTTCCTCAAACCTGAGTGTGGCTTCATCTTGACAGTAGAGGGAAGCTCTGTCCGCCAGAGAAAGCAGGATCTCCCAGTGGTCGCACATTTTAATTCTACGTCCTATTCCCATTCTGACATGTCAATCCATGGCCTCCTCTACTTTCGGATCTCCCCCTCCCCCTCCCACTTTCTAATCTCTTAGTATCTCTTATGTACTTCTTCCTATAGATGCTGCCTGGCCTGCTGCGTTCCACCAGCATCTTGTGTGTGTTGCCTGTTAACATCTGTTATGTCTGAATAAGGTAAATTCTCATTATTCTAAGCTGCAAGGAATATAGACCCAAAACTGCCCAGTTACCCTTGATAGAACAAACCTCTCATCCCAAGAATTAGCCCAGCGAATCTCCTTTGGAATACCTTCAGTGCTACTTGTTTTCAGGTAAAGTGCCCAAAACTGTGCACAGTATTCCAGCTATGGCCCATGCCCACTAACTCCCAGTACAGTTGTAATGCTGTAATAGAGCCTCTCTATCTTTAAATTTCAACCCCCTTATAATAAATGTCAGTGTGGTTTTTTTTTGCCTTTTTTACTATTTGACCTTTCTTTGTGATTCATGCACTAGAACACATCGATCCCTCTGTACTTCACTCATTTTCAGACTGTCCATTTAGATAATAATCAATCTTTTAATTTGTCTTTCTGAAGTGATGACTTGCACTTCACCATATTCATCTCTCAGTCAGACTTTCATCCAGTCTCTCAGTCTGCCTGTATTCCATTGCAGAATTAGTGTCTATTCTTTCTACCTTTTTTCCTTTCACCAGCAAATTGGGAACGTTTGTAATTTATTCCCTCCTCTAGGTCATTAATGTAGGTATTAAATAGATTTGCGTGATGGGGTGGAGATATGTCTCTCCAAAAGGAGGTGTAAGGCGCTCCTCCCCTCTGCAGGTCACCCTTGAGCAAGGTGTAGCTCCTGCTTAGCCCCCACTTCCTGATTAGGGTCATGTGAAACCATGGGAGCAGATAGTATGAGCAGCTGTTGCATTTCACAAGTCCTGATTAAGTGACCATTGATGCCAGGCAGACAATCTCTGAAGTGTGTTGAAGATGGTTGGGGTGTAAAAGCACTGCCCAGAAGAAGGCAATGCCAAACCACTTCTGTAGAAAAATTCGCTAAGAACAATCATGGTCACAGAAAGACCATGATTGCCCATGTCATTTGACACAGCACATGACGATGATGATGATGAAATAAATAAGGCCACAATAGCTGGGGTGCTGCACTAGTTAACCCCCTCTGCTCTGAAAAAGATCTATTAATTCCTCGCTTATTATATAACAGTCAGTTTCATTTCAATTCTTACTTCAGTGGTTGGTAAGTTGATGGAGAAGATCATGAAAGGCAGGACTTATGAACATTTGGAGAGATATAATATGACTAGTAATAGTCAGCATGGCTTTGTTAAAAGCAGGTCGTGCCTTACGAGCCTGATTGAATTTTTTGAGGATGTTACTAAATACATTGATGAAGGTAGAGCAGTAGATGTAGTGTATATGGATTTCAGCTAGGCATTTGGCAAGGTACCTCATGCAAGTCTTATTGAGAAAGTAAGGAAGCATGGGATCCAAGGGGACATTGCTTTGTGGATCCAGAACTGGCTTGCCCACAGAAGGCAAAGAGTAGTTGTAGAGGGGTCATACTCTGCATGGAGGTGTGCCTCAGGGATCTGTTCTGGGACCCCTACTCTTCATGATTTTTATAAATGACCTGGATGAAGCAGTGGAGGGATGGGTTAGTAAATTTACTGGTGACATAAAGGTTGGAAGTGTTGTGGATAGTGTGGAGGGCTGTCAGAGGTTACAGTGGGACATTGATAGGATGCAAAACTGGGCTGAGAAGTGGCAGATGGAGTTCAACCCAGGTAAGTGTGAGATGGTTCATTTTGGTAGGTGAAATGTGATGACAAAATATAGTATTAATTGTCAGTGTGGAGTATCAGAGGGATCTTGGGGTCTGAGTCCATAGGACACTCAAGGCTGCTGCGCAGGTTGCCTCTGTGGTTAAGAAAGCATATGGTATGTTGGCCTTCATCAATAGTGGGATTGAGTTGAGGAGCCAAGAGGTAATGTTGCAGCTCTATAGGACCCTGGTCAGACCCACTTGGATTACTGTGCTCAGTTCTAGTCCCCTCACTATAGGAAGGATGTGGAAACCATAGAAAGGGTGCAGAGATTTACAAGGATGTTGCCTGGATTGGGGAGCATGCCTTATGAGGATAGGTTGAGTGAACTCGGCCTTTCTTCCTTGGAGCAATAGAAGATGAGAGGTGACCTGATAGAGGCATTGATCGTGTGGATAGTCAGAGGCTTTTTCCCAGGGCTGAAATGGCTAGCACAAGTGGGTACAGTTTTAAGGTGCTTGGAAGCAGGTACAGAGGAGATGTCAGGGGTAAGTTTTTTATGCAGAGAGGGGTGAGTGCATGGAATGGGCTGCCGGCACAATGGTGGAGGTGGAAACAATAGGGCCTTTCAAGAGATTCCTGGACAGGTACATGGAGCTCAGAAAAATAGAGGGGTGTGGGTAGCACTAGGTAATTTCTAAGGTGAGGACATGTTCGGCACAGCATTGTGGGCTGAAGGGCCTGTATTGTGCTGTAGGTTTTCTATGTTTCTAAAATAGTTCTTGCTTTCTTTTGCATTCATGGAACCTGACTTTGCATCTGAAGCTGCACTAGAAAATGAAGGTCTTCTGATAGAGGGCAAGGTGGTGTTTACATTGACTATAGGATTTTGTCAAATAACTTTTCACAATAGCATCAGAAATAGGTGTGAGCTTTGTTATCTAAATTCTTAATCCTGCTGTCATTTAATAATTAATCCAGTACTACTTCCACTTTGTTTCTATTCCCCATATCTCTTGATTTCTTTAGAGAGAAGGAATCAGGCTTGAGTACATGAAGCATGTAAATAGGTACCCAAAGACCTTGAGGGATTCACATCTCTGAATAGATTTCACTTCATGATAGTCTTCTTTACCCTGAGAGGTTCTTCTGCCTCCAGAATCTAGAACCTGGAGGCAAGCAGTCTTTCAGCATCTACCCAGTCAATTCACCTCAGAGTCGGATGTATTGTGATCAGATTACATTTCATTATTCTAAACACCTGCTCAACTAACACTTCCTCAGGCAACACCTCAAAGCAGAACACAATTGAATTAATCTCAAATATACTCAGCAAGGAATTATTTCACTAGAATTCTATGCATCCAGCTAAATTTCCTTAGTGTTATAAATTAAAGCCTGCTATAAAAGGATTTCCCTGCTGTCATGTTTTTGATTACTTCTGTAGTTAATTTTTCCTACAGGTTGCCATTAGAACAGAAGACATTGACCTTGCTGGTGAAATAATCCAGTCCTTGACGTCATTTCTAGCTATTGAAGACCTCCAAGTAGAAGCAGACTTCCCTGCCTACTTTGAAGAACTGCGCCAAGTGCTTGTCCAGGTATGTGTTACTCATCTAGCAAGTCTCACAATTATGAATGCCAATTATCAGTGTTTGAACATGAGTCAGTTCATTAACATGTCCATGAAAGTTTATTTCATTTCTATTCAACGTATGAGATTCCAGGAGGGAACCAAAGAGGCTGCTTATATTAAAAATATGTTAGAATTAATAAAACAGGTGTTTCTTTCTCCTGCTGTTAGTAGTAGTAATCTGAGCAGGAGGTCTCTAGAAATCACAGTCATAGTGTGTTTGCTTATCTACAGAGGAAATGCATATATCGGGTATCAACTCTATAGCTTTATAAAGGTATTTTCCATCTTAAAGATAAAAGCAGAAAATGCTGGAAATATTCCTCAGGTCAGGTTACCAGGTCTTTCAGCAAATCCCCTCTCATTCCATGCCAGAGTCATATATACTTTATTATGATCGCAGACATCTCACCTCTGCCGGAAGTTCTGGGAGTCTCCCGCATATTGATAGTGGCTCTCTGATGCCCGGAAGTTATATACAATATCCCGCAAATCGATTTTTGGGAGAGGGAGAGTGAGAGCGAGCATCCTGATAAGTCTGCTTAGCACGAAGAGAGACCTATCAGTTTTCTTTGTGGGTGGGCTTTACAGTCGACCTCAAAAATAATGACAGTGTTGCTCTCTGCACTGTTTGCAACAGTGACTTTTCTATTGCCCGTGGTGGGTTAAAATGTAAAAGACATGTTGAGGTGAGTTTAACAGATGTCATTCTTTCATTAGCGTAGCTAACGTTGTTTAAACTAGCTGGCTGGCTGCTAAGGAGCTACTCTATTGATGTCCTACGTGATAACGCCAAACTCGCTGTAGACTTGCTTAAAGTTGTAATAGAATAAACATAATAATATAATGTATGTACATATTGCAATGTCACATTTTCTGCATATACCCAACTTGGTTTTCAGATTAGACAAAATCACTAAAAAAAGTATTACATACACCCTTGGAGGTCAACTGGGGGTGGGGGGGGTGGTATGGGGTTGCGGGGGGTGGGGCTGCTACCTCCCTGAAATGAGTTTTTGCAGGGTGGGATGTCTGTGATTGGTCAGGCTACCAAGTAATCAGTCTTTCAGCAACTAGCCTCTCACTCCACCCTAGAGTCGTACATACTTTATTTTGATTAGGTTGTATCTCATTTTTTGAGGTACCTGCTCAAGCTCTCCTCCATGCTGAAAATCACTATTGTTTGGGGTTGTTGATATTCTATAATAGTGACAGGTTGGGAAAGGAGAATTGACTATTAAGACCCATTTTCTTGTGCATCAATGAATGAGTTGGAGCTTAGCCTGCTAGTGTGTGCAAATGTATATTGTAGCTCAGCCACAGAGATTAGAGTGACCTTGGTTTGGAATCATTATGGCTTTGAAAGGTATCATCAAAGGTTCAGTAGATTCCTATGATTTCTGAAGATTGACTACACGCCCTTGGACATTTGTTGGAAGTGAGGTGCTGCACTGCAGCAAGAAAATGTGTTAAAGACAAAGTCAGTGCAATGCTATTGTCATTAGTTTCTACACTCAGTGACTACTATATTAGGTATACTCTTCAACCCCATGTGGTCTTCTGCTGCTGTAGCCCATTGAGGTTCAATGTGTTGTGTGTTCAGAGATGCCTGTCAGCTTGAACCATTCTCCACTGACCTTTCATTAAGGCGTTTGTGCTCACCAGGTGTATTTTTCCCCCACTCTGTAAACTCTAGCGACTGCTGTGTGCAAAAACCCTAGGAGATCAGCAGTTTCTGAGATACTCACACTACACTGTCTGCACCAACAATCATTCCACTTCAAAGTCACTTCCATAACATTTCTTTCCCTTTCTGATGCTTGGTCTGAACAACAACTGAATCTGTTGTCCATATCTGTATGCTTTTATGCATTGAGTTCCTGCCACATGATTGGTTATGGATATTTCCATAAATGAGCAGGTATACAGGTGTATCTAATAAAGTAGCCATTGAGTGAAATGTCACTGAGATTAATAAGCCTTCACCATCCATTCCCAGTGGCACCACTGCCACCTTTATTGTCATTCTTTCTTGATCCTCAACTTGTTTCAGATGCTCCTACAGTACTCTCCACCTCTCCTCCTCCTCTGCAATTTAAACACATACTATACTTGTTTTTTCACTTCTATTAATGAAATGTTGATTTGAAATGCTGACTCATACTCTTTTCATAGATGCTGCCTGACCTACTGATTTCTGTTTTTCAGACTTCCAGCATCAGCAGATCTTTTTTTCACTCTCCAGCATTCGTTATTCTGTTGTCTTTTGTTCACAGTTCAAAGTAAATTTATTAGCACAGTACATACTGTTTATGTTACCATATATAATCATCAAATTCATTTTCTTGCAGGCATAACACAGTAGAATTAATGAAAGACTGTACCCTACAGGAAGAGAGGTTGAAATGCTCTCAAAATGCCTGAGAAACTCAGCAAGTCAGGCAGCATCAATGGAAAGTAATATATATGCTAGATAGGCAGGGAGTTAGAGACTGCTGTGGGACAGAACAATATCAGCTCACATGGCACAGCCACCAGTACTGTAGGAAAAGGGTCCTGCTCCATTGGGATGGCTTTCCTTAAACAAGCTGTTTCTTGCAAATCTAATAGCTTCGGCTGTAAATTAAGCCATAAACTAAACATCCAAAGGGGTGTGTTCAGCTGAAGGGAATTTAAGAAAGTTAATGAGAAAGGATAAGATATAGGATAGTGAAATAAATAATAATAATCAGAAGAACATCAACAAGGCAGAGAATTTTTAAAAAATGGTAACATGCCTCTAGTTAGAGCCAGGGTAAGAAAAACAGATAAAATTGAAGGTTCTTCAGCGGAATGGTTGTATTCATACAGAAATGGCACAAACCGAAATAAAAATGTACAATCTAATTACATTATTTTAATGAAGAAATGCATAGTTTTTGACAAATATATATACTCTTAAAGGGTACAAGTGGTCCCACATGGCAAGTAAGAATTTAAAGATTACCCAGGATCATTCCAACGGGAAATGATAACTATTTCTTGCTCCACAGTTGCTGCCTAACCTGCTGAGCATTACCAGCATTTTGTTTCATTTTTTGGCATACCTGAAATTTACTAACATTTACTTTGTTTTAATGTTTTCCTATTACATTTATCCACTGTTTTCATCTTCTAACACCTCTTCCTCCCTCAATCCCAAACACACTAACTCCATCCCAGAGCTGTGATCATGCACTGAAATGCTGCAGGAACGCTGTTTGCACTTTGCTTGCTGATGACTCTGTTTCTCCCGTGCTGACTGTCATGCTTTACATTAATTCGCACTTGCATTTTTTGATTTTATTTTCACTTTAGACAGATGATGAAGATTATTTTTTCTGCAATATGATACACAACACTAAAACTCATTACATGTGCATGTAATACTGGTCAACCAGATAGACGTTAAATGCCAATTGAGAAAGGGGAAATCAGTGTTTGATGGTTCTAATTTTAATTCAATGTACTTCTTGTAGTAGAGATGCATTGCTTCTAATCAAATTGTATCTCATTGCAGTAGTAAACCTATTGAGTATTTGTTTGCACAGATATGCTGATTTGAACTGCTTCATTTCGAACAGGTGGATGGTTATCATTCCGTGCATCAAAAACTCACTGCTGAGATGGCCGATCACTCTAACCTGGTCCGTAGCTTGTTGATTCGGGCAGAAGATGCACGTTTAATGGGTGACATGTAAGTACTGGATGCTGCGGTCCTGCATAATAGCTCATCAATTGAAAGATTATCAGCCAAAAATGTTAACTGTCTTTCACCCCCACCCTTATACATTCTGCCTGACTTGTTGAATTTTCCATTTTCCATTTTAATTTCCAGCATCTGAGCTTAGAGCTTTTCATATTATTTGGATTCCAATGATTGCAGGATTGAATGGCTTTTCATATGAAGAGCGTTTGATGGCTCTGGGCCTGTATTCACTAGAATTCAGAAGAATGAGGGGTGACGTCATTGAAACCTATCAAATGGTGAAAGACCTTGATAGTGTGGATATGGAGAGGATGTTTCCTATGGTGGGAGAGTCTAAGACCAAAGGACACAGCCTCAGAATAGAGGGGTGTCCTTTAAGAATGGAGATGTGGAGGAGTTTCTTTAGCTACAGCGTGGTGAATATGTGGAATTCTTGTTTGTTGCGTAATGTCTTCCTGTGACAGCATAGAACAGAAAGTCTGGTATCATGCTTGTGAGCAATGTAGCCAACCCAACAGAGCCAGTGGGTTGTAATCAGGGCATTCGGGAGCTTGGCTCAAGTGGGAAGCTAATGCTGGATCACTTGTCCCTTTTTGTCACTTTTGGGGAATTTTCTACAGTGTTGAACCTTTACATGCCTGCTGTTGGTGGTCAGTGCCGTCAGAATTTTTGGAGGATAAGGCTCATCTCTGACTGGGCATGTTGAACTTCAAATATGCTTCTTCACGGCCAATCAAAGGCTGCACTGCTGGTGCAGGCATTCCCAAACTTTGCCACTATTGTCTGCTTTTGCACCCGAGATGATCACCGGTAGCTTACCACATTCACCTGCTTATGCCTTGGCCACCTGTCCTTGGTAAATTGCTGGAAACAATATCCCTGCACCTCTAGCAGCTGGAATGTGAGGAGCCTGGCTGGAAGTGAGGCCAAGTTTTCCCAAGTAGTTCTATTCAGCTGTTATCCTAAGCTGTTACAGTCCCTGTGGTTAGAGAGACTGTAACAGCTTCTGAAACAGTATGCTGTATGAGTTGGAGGGCAATTTGAAGTGCTATGTACCCCTAGGGTTCATATTTTCTGTGGACTGTCACTTTAAAACGTTGGGGGAATGAGACTGACTTTTGGCTACTGTTTGAGCTGCTCCAGAGAGAGAGAGAGAGGTGGAGTTATTTGATGGACAATCAATATTATGGTTTCTCTGCAACATATTTATTTTCTACAAGGACAGTTACAGACACAGAGAAACACATGCTCAGAGTCAAGATGGATTCGATCAATGAAAGATCAATGTGAGTGAGATGCTGGTTTAAACTTTCAGTAACCCGGAAAGGGGTGAGTTGAGATCGATCCAGAGTATTGATAAATGACTCTCACAAGTACTGCAAATAGAAGAAGTTTGCAGAGGGGAGAGGAAAGTTTGAAACAGAGGAAACCTAGTGACAAAGAGGTCACTGTTTGGACTATTTCCTAAGTAGCCCATAACGGTGAGTTTGAGTTCTATTTGAATACGAAGGTGTGACTGTCACTTAGTTAATCCACAGGAGTGGGTCTCTGGTGAGGGGAAAACCTTTGAGAATACCACGTGTGTATTTACCCTTGTCTGGGTGTGGTAGTTCACTGAAGAAAAGCACCCCTGTGGCAAATCACTGTTGGAGTTATTTCTTATATTGTGGAACTGGATAAGTGGCTATCACAGTTGTGTGTTTGGGGTAACCTTGTGTGGAAACTACCTGTGTGTGATAATCCTTGCCTGGCTTGATAGTTTTCCCACTTGAAGACGGTACCTCAGTGATAAACTACTGTTGGTGATAATCCATACATGGATTCTGTTTGAATATCCTGTGGCCACCACCTTGGGATAACCCGTAGCTGAATTCAGGTGTGGTAACCACTTGTGTTGAAAGGACTCGGTGATATTTTGTGTGTGGAGTGGAACAACTTCGGAGGTAAAACCTATTACTAATGTTATTTTGTACTGCTGTTGTGGAATCTGGAATATCGACGTAATTGCCTTCTCACAACATTTGCCTTTGGATTACAAACATTTGGCATTAATTAACCCGTGCATCTGAACTGAACTATCTTACATTCCACCCTAAGACTGTTATCCCTTACCACCTAAGCTTGAAGAAGCTTGGGTTTTATATTTCCACACCTATATATGTGCATAATCTCTGCTAACCTGTTTGACTTATCTGATTTTATATTACTTTATTCACGTAGTTACTAATAAACTAGCTTTAGTTAACAGCAATACCGGACTCCAGATGTTTTCCATTTCTGCTGGTTCTTTAACCCGTTATGGGGTACATGATCCCATGTACCCAACGTGGAAGAAACCTTGGCAAGTTGTTCAGAGCATCCTGTGAATTATACATTATGATGGAGCAATGTTTCAGGTGGTAAATGGAATGTCAGTCAAGTAATCCTTCTGTTATCACCCGCTGCCTCTGGCTGAACAGAATATTTCACTACACTCCTGGTTAGGGCTTTCTGACACTCAGCATTGGATCTGCTCTCTGTCCACAGGATTTCTGAAGCTGATCCAATCAAGTTTCTGCTCAGTGTTGGTGATCCAGATTGTCACTATGAGAAATACAAGGCCATGCCATTTCATGTAAAGGCAAGGTGGTAATGCAGTTTTGTGACATGAAACTCCTCTGCTAAATTCTTCTCTGTCCTGATGAAGAGTCTTGGCCCAAAATGTATATAAACCTTCATGGATGCTGCCAGACCTGTAGAATTCCTCTAGCATTTTGTGTCTGCAGAATCTCTGGAGTTTACTTCTCTGCTAATGCTACCCTACATGCAGCCCTAAGTTACTTTTTTTTCGAGGAGGTAAAAGGAGCTGAGCATTATTCAATCATTAAGTCATCCCTGTGAAGAAGCAGCTGAAGAACATTTTAGATGCTGAAAATCTGAAATCAAGACAGAAATTAGTGAAAATGATCAGTGGGTCAGGCAACATCTATAGAAGGAAACACAATGAATGTAACACAAAGATGAGCAAATCTGCATATGCTGGAAATCTGGTAGCAATATACATTCCACCTCAGGCCAATGTCAATCAGGCTTTAGATGATCTGAGCAATGGGACTAACATGCACAAAACAGCACATCCTAATGCCTTCACCGTCGTTTTGGGAGATTTTAGCCAGGCCAGTCTGAAAAAAATCACTAAGCAGTTACCATCAATAGATCACTTGCAATACCAGAGGAAACAACACACTGGACCATTGCTATACCACCATCAAGAATGCTTACCGTGCTATTCCACGCCCTCGCTTTGGGAAGTCTGATCACCTGGCTGTACTTCTACTCCCTGAGTATAGGCAGAGACTGAAGACTGCAGCACCAGTAGTGAGGACCAAGAAGGTATGGATAAGGGAAGCAAGGAGCACCTACAGGACTGCTTTGAATCAGTAGACTGGACTGTATTCTGGGAATCATCTTCAAACCTGGATGAGTATGCTGCAGTTGTTACCGACTTCATTGCCTACAAAGACTTACTGTACATTCTCAAACCAAAAGCCGTGGACGTACCAGTACGTATGTCGTCTGCTGAAGGCTAGATCTGTGGCATTCAAGTCTGGCGACCCAGGCCTGTACCAGAAAACCGGGTATAATATGCAGAGGGCTATTTCAAGGGCAAAGAGACAATTTCGAACGAGGTTGGAGGCAACATTGGATGCACAGCAACTCTGGCAGGGTTTGCAAGACATTACTTCCTACAAAGCGAAACCCAACAGCATGAATGGCAGCGATGCTTCACTATCAGATGAACTCAATGCCTCTTATGCCCACTTTGAAAGGGAGAATATAACTACAGCTGTGAAGATCCCTGCTGCACCTGATGACCCTGTGATCTCTGTCTCAGAGGCCGATGTTAGACTGTCTTTAAAGAGAGAGAACCCTCGCAAGGCAGAAGATCCTGATGGAGTACCTGATAAGGCTCTGAAAACTTGTGCCAACCAACTAGTGGGAGTATTAAAGGACATTTTCAACCTCTCACTGCTATGGGCAGAATTTCCCACTTGCTTCAAAAAGGCAACAATTATACCAGTGCCTAAGAAGAATAATGCCTTAATGACTTATCACCCGCTAGCACTCACATCTACAGTGATGAAATGCTTTGAGAGACTAGACTGGACTCCTGCCTCAGCAAGGACCTGGATCCATTGCAATTTGCCTATCGTCACAATAGGTCAACGGCAGACGCAATCTCTGGACAGCACAAACACCTATGTCAGGATGCTATTCATCAACTGTAGCTCAGCATTTAATACCATAATTCCCATAATCCTGATTAAGAAGTTGCAGAACCTGGGCCTCTGTACCTCCCTCTGCAATTAGATCCTCAGCTTCCTAACTGGAAGACCACAGTCTGTTCAGGTTGATGATAAGAGATCCTCCTCATTGACGATCAACACTAACGCACCTCAGGGGTGTGTGCTTAGCCCACTGCTCTACTCTGTATATACACATGTCTGTGTGGCTAAGCATAGCTCAAATACCATCTATAAATTTGCTGATGATGCAACCACTGTTGGTAGAATCTCAGGTAGCGACGAGAGGCCGTACACTGGAGTGAGATATGCCAACTAGTGGAGTGGTGCCACAGCAACAACCTGGCACTCAACATCAGTAAGACGAAGAGCTGATTGTGGACTTCAGGAAAGGTAAGATGAAGGAACACATAGCAGTCCTCATAGAGGGATCAGAAGTGGAGAGGGGAGCAGCTTCAAGTTCCTGGGTGTCAAGATCTCTGAGGATCTAACCTGGTCCCAACATATCGATGCAGTTATAAAGAAGGCAAGATGGTGGCTATACTTCATTAGGAGTTTGAAGAGATTTGGCATGTCAACAAATACACTCAAAAAGTTATATAGATGTACTGTGGAGAGCATTCTGACAGGCTGCATCACTGTCTGGTGGGGGGGGGGCTGCTACTGCACAGGACCGAAAAGAGCTGCAGAGGGATATAAATCTAGTCAGCACCTTCTTGGGTACTAGCTTACAAAGTACCCAGGACATCTTCAGGGAGCGGTGTCTCAGAGCAGCGTCCATTATTAAGGACCTCCAGCACTCAGGGCATGCCTTTTTCTCACTGTTACCATCAGGTAGGTGGTACAGAAGCCTGAAGGCACACACTCAGTGATTCAGGAACAGCTTCTTCCCCTCTGCTATCTGATTCCTAAGTGGACATTGAACCCTTGGACACTACCTCACTTTTTAAATATACAGTATTTCTGTTTTTTGCACATTTTTAATCTATTCAATATATGTGTACTGTAATTGATTTTTAAAATTATTATTATTATATTTATTTATTTTTCTCTTCTATATTATGTATTGCATTGAACTGCTGCTGCTGAAGTTAACAAACTTCATGTCACATGCCGGTGAGAGGTGAAAGCAGGAGAGGGGGAGGGGGAGGTAAGAAGCTGAGAAGATGATTGGTGAAAGAGATAAAGGGCTGAAGAAGGGGGAATCTGATAGGAGAGGCTAGAAGACTGTGGAAGAAAGGGTAGGGGGAGGAGCAGCAGAGGGAGGTGATGGGTAGGTAAGGAGGTGAGGTGAGAAGGGGAAATGCGAATGGGGAATAGTGAAGAGGCAGTTATCGGAAGCTTGAGAAATCGATGTTCATATCATCAGGTTGGTCTCCCTCCTGTTACTTATCATTGCAAGTGGAACAAGTGCCATACACGGTTGCCTGGTTGACAGAGGTGTGGAACACCTGGTCAAGAAAAAGAAGGAAACATACTGTAGGAAGCAAGGATCAGTTAGGGGTTTTGAGAGTTGCAAGGTAGCCAGGAAGGAGCTTAAAAATGGACAGGTGAGCTAGAAGAGTTTGAATAGGATTACAGAAAACACCAAAGCGTCCTACACCTATGTGAAGATCAGGAGTTTGACTAGAGTGAGGGTAGGACCAATCAGGGATAGAAGAGAGGTAGAGGAGTAGGGCAGGTTGCTAATGAATACTTTGCTTCAGAATTCATCAGTGAGAGGGACCTTGATGATTGTGAGGAGAGTGTAAAACAGACTGATATGTTGGAACTTGTCAATGTTAAGAAAGAGGATGTGTTGAATTTTTTGAAAAACTTTAGGATTGGTAGGTCCCCGGGGCCAGATATGATACATCCCAGGTTACTATGGCAAGCAAGGGGAGTGATTGCTGCTGCTTTAGTGATGATCCTTACTGGTCCTAGGAGCAGTAGCAGATGATTGTGGGGGTGGGGGGGCAGGTGTTATTCCTTTGTTCATGAACGGAAGCACAGATAACCCTAGGGATTGTAGATCAGTGAGTCTTACTTCAGTTGTGGACAAATTATTGAAGAGCATTTTGAGAAGTTTAGTCAAATTAGGGATAGTCAGCATGGCTTTTTGAGGGTCAGGTCATGCCTCACGAGCCTGATCAAGCTGTATGAGGATGTGACAAAGCATACTGAAATTAAAGCAGTGGATGTGGTGTTTATGGATTTTGATAAGGCATTTGATCAAGTTCCCCATAGTAGATTCATTCTGAAAGGCAGGAGGCATGGGATCTAGTGAAACTTGACTGCGTGGTTACAGTATTGTCTTGTCCATCGAAGGCAGAAGGTGGTTGTAGATGGAGTGTACTCTACCTGAAGGATGGTAACCAATGGTATTCCACAGGAATCTGTTTTGGGACCTCTTCACTTTGTGATTTTTATAAATGGCTTGGATGAAGAAGTGGAATGGTGGGTTAATAACTTTGTAGGTGACATGAAAGTTGGTGGTTTCATGGATAGTGTAGTTTATAATGGGACATTGATAAGATGCAGAACTATGCTGAGAAGCAGCAGATGGAGTACAACCCAGCAAAGTGTAAATGATTCACTTTGATAGGTTGAATTTGAATTCAGACTTAATGCAGAATTCTGAATGTGGAGGAAGAAAGGATTTTTGGGATGCACGTCCATAGATCCCTCAAAGTTGATTGCAGGTTAATAGGATTGTTAAGAAGGCATTAGGTGTATTGGCATGCATTAGTCGTGGGATTGAGTTCAAGAGCCTAAGGTAATGATGGAGCTATATAAGCCCTTGTAAGACTTTTTGGCATATTGTGTTCAGTTCTGGTTTCATCATTGTAGGAAGGATGTGGGAGCTTTAGGGAGGTGCAGAGGAGATTTACCTATATGCTGCCTGGAATGGAGAGCATGTTTTATGAGGATAGGTTGAGTGAACTTTGGAGCAAAGAAGGATGACAGGTGATGGTAAGAGGTATAGATTGATTGGATGCTAGAGACTTATCCCAGGCTGAAAATAGCCATTGCAAGGGAGTATAATTTTAAGTTAATTGATGGAAGGTATGGTGGCGAGAGGATGTTAGAGTTAAGTTTTTTTTGTGCAGAGGATAGTACATGTATGGAATATCCTGTCAAAGGTCTTAAATAGGCACAGGGATGATACAAAAAAATGGAGGGCTATGTAAGAGGGAATGGTTTGATTGATCTTAGAGATGGTACAGAATCATAGGCCAAAGGACATGTGCTGTAAACATTGGGATCATCTGCGTAACCCTGCCTCACTGAGTAAGAGATATTCCCTTTATCCTAGCCATTCCTGCAGGAACAGGAAACACTTAAAATAAGAGTTGTTTTTGATCAAGTATGAAAGTCAAAAAGCATTTGAGCCATTGAATTGTGGAACAATCCTCTGTTAAAGGCACTATATAAATGGAAATCTAAATTTCAGCATTTGAGTTTCTTAATCTTTTACCCTTTACACGATGAATCATTTTCAATCATTTCATTCTCCTTAATTTCTTCAAATAATATGAGAGAAAAATAGACTGTATATGTGCTGTATATATTTCGAAGTTTCAACCTTGGTAAACTGATTTGTCTATGTTCTGGGTTTGTATCATCATCCTTAATTCATTGTTCAAACCTTTACTTAACAATAAAGTGGCAAATCTGTTGCTGCTCAGGACTCTTTTGCGACATGCTTCATTACATGATTCTGTCAGTACTTTATGCACACTAAATATTTCTTTACATTTGGGAGAATTAAATTGAATCTGCAATTGTTTTTTTCTTTAAACAGATTACCTAATTAAATTCCTAAAACAAATAATGTTTTCCACTGTACTCATTTCCCTGCATTCATATTGTTTGAAATTTGTTTTTACATAGGGATGAAAAGAAACAACGATTTGATATGGGGCATATCATATTTCTTCAATTTGTTTATGACATAAATATCTACCTTAACTGCTGATCAGTTATACCCCGGTGTCACAGAAATATGCCAGCCTTTTGTTTCGCTTTATTCTAGAGTGCTTGCTGTTTTGTCCAAATTCTGGAATGTGGTACACCCTACTTAATACCACTTACAGTATATTTTCACCAAACAGTAGCAAGAGTTTAAAAAGGGTAGTAAAGGCAGCCACACCGCTTAATGTCCATGCTCCAGAAGTGTAATGAGATGCCCTTTACTAAATTATTAATCCCGGACATGGGTAATATGCAGATCATACAATCTAAGGGTCGCAGAGGGAAATTGAATTCAGTGTATTCAACATTTTAAAAAATGAGGACATGGAATCAGAATATAAAGCAAGAGGAAAAATTATTGAGGATAGAAAGAAGAAGGGAAAGAGTGAGCTTTCTTAGAAATAACCAAAGGAGAATGCCTTTCAAATCATGCTGATCCTTTTCAATTCTGAAACATGTTATTTTCATAATTTTTTTCTCTTTTCTCCATTTAGGACGAACATGAAGAAGGGATACATGGAACTAAATGACTTAAATCGAGATTTGATAAATGGTTACAAGATTCGCTGTAACAATCACACAGAGCTTCTAAGCTGTCTACGAGCAGTAAATCAGGCGATCCAGAGGGCTGGACACCTACGAGGTGGGTTAGAGCATGGTACGATGAGGTTTACAGTGAATAAATCTCAAGGTGGTATATAGTGACATACTTTGATTATTAAGTACTTTGATAATCAATTTGACTTTGTCTTTGACGTGATCATAAAAATAACTGATGGATAAACAAGACACTGAGCACGCAATTCTTCATCAGTTAGGGTGCTGAGTACACTCAGACCCTGATTAACGCTGAGAATGTGTTCCTCGGAGGTGGAGTGCTATATAAATCAGTGCTATGCAGGGTCATTATAACATTACGTAAATGGACATGTTGCCTGATTTAAAAAAAAATCAAACTTGAGATGTATGATATGTTATATATAAACAATAATTCATTGAGTAACAAACATGCAAATAGGCCTAACCTGAACATCAGTGGAGCAGCAACACATCGCAGCAGCAGCAGAGGGAAGCGGGTGGTGGTTACACCTTAGAGGAGGCAGCAGGCTGGGGGTCCTCCTCTAACTTTGGCTTCTTCTTCAAGTAGGTGTCGAGATCTGAGTGCCTTTTCTTAAGTTTCCTCTCATGAAGCAGTTCTCGGAAGCAGGAAATCATGCTGAGAACTCCTCTGTTTGCCTTATTGCTTTGCTCCCAGTCAGGGTCATTATCGATGACTGGTCCATGATTTGTGTGATCGTGGTGATGCTAGTGCTGAGGGATTTTGTGCTGAGGTTTCTTGCTGGTGTTTCCTCTTCATCCATGTCGTCAGATTCACCCAGAATGCGTTGCTCTGCCAATTCTCATAGCTCTTCGTCATTAAGGCTTTCACTATGAGAATGCAGGAACCCTTTAACATCAACCTGACGCTCACCAGCTTTCGAATGCCATATCACTTGCAGTTTCACAGCCACGCTAATGCTTTTCCTAGACATCTTCGATGTACTACCCTCACTGGAAGTTGCAGGTTGTTCTTCAGATATTATCCCTTGTTGAGGAGGTCAAGGTAGCCAAGGTAAGATCATTCTTGATGCTTCGAGACTCAAAAGACCCCGTCATCAAGAACACCCAGCCGGATGTGAGATCAGGCAGGAAGTGGTCAGCCCGTGTAGCAGTTGATGAGGCAGAGTCTAGATTGAACCACAAGGAGACGGTTGGGGCTATCCAGCTAGGCCGCCAGGGACTTGGATGGACAACCCACAAGTGGTGGTCATCTTCTACAGGTAAGGAGCACCGTGAGCTTGTAACACAAGGAATATGAGAGGTAGAAGAGGAGAAGAGGTTAACTAAAACAGCTGGCCTGGCCAAACAAGGGGCTTGGACCCGGCGGGAAAGTGTTGAACAACGACATCTATCTTGGAATATTCTGTGGCAGATGGAACCGCTCCGCATTTCTTTTCTATGCAGAGCAGCGTACGATCTGCTCCCAACACCTGCCAACCTCAGCACCTGGTATGAAGATAAGACAGACAGGTGTGCTGCTTGTGGCGAGAAGGGAACACTTCAACATATCTTGAGTGCATGCAGAGTCAATCTTTCCAGCGGCATGAACACTTGGAGACATAACAATGTTCTCAAAGTTGTGACAGAAGTGGTTGAGCAGAGAGTACTGCAACACAACTTATCTCATGCCCCATGCTGCACAGAACATCACATATCATTTGTGAAAGAAGGCTCCAAGTCAAGGGTGTACAGTGCAGGCCCACAATCAAGCATACTTTCTTCAGCCAATGATTGGTGTGTCAAGGCTGACCTGGACGGGAAAGGCAGTTTCCCAGAGCAAATAGCTTTCACAACATTGCATCCAGATATAATCGTATGGTCTGACACCAGTAGAGAAGTGGTTATTGGTGAACTCACAGTCCCCTGGGAAGACAACATCGATGAAGCACAAGTTAACCAAGTTTGCAGAATTAAGATCAGAGTGCAGGGACAGAGGGTGGAAGGTCTCATGCTATCCATTCAAAGTAGGCTGCCGTGGGTTTATTGCGTTCACTCCCCAGAAGTGGCTGCATGACCTTGGCTTCACTAGAAGAGAGATCAAGTCAACCAGCAGGGCTGTAGCTGAGGCAGCAGAGAAAGGATCAGCGTGGGTGTGAACCAAGTATGTCCAGAGGGGCGGATAGTCAGACAGTGTATACATCTTTTGCAAACCCTTCAGTAGTTGCATAGTCTGCTCTTCAGGTGTCTATCTGTTGGTTGGAAGTGACCAACAACTCGGATAGAGGCAGATGCCAAGTTTTTAAGCTCACCAGTGGGAGGTGGTGCTTTAGCACTGCTGGCCCACCACCTCGAGGGAGTCTTGATCATAAGCGGGCCGAAACTCCTGAAGACAGGTGGCAGATCAACTGATGATCCCACTGGTGATAGCACAGGACAGTTAACATCTTATTCCACGTGTATTTTGTAACTCTAACTGGATGAAAAGGAATAAATTGGTGAGGGAGCAAAAATGTTTACACACATGGGGGAGGCAGAGAGCATGATCGGCAGTGAGTGGCTCAGAGCGTATGTAAAGTGCTCTTATTGACTGACTGAACATTTACTGTAATGGCGATTGCTTGTGAGAAGTTTTAAGTGTTGTTTAGAATGAATTTTTGTCATTTTTAAACATTTCAATAAAGAATTGAATAACTGTGTTGAGTGAATAGGAGTTGGGACATTATATTGTATAAGAATTGCTAAGGTTTGGAGTATCGTGTGCAGTTTTGGTCACCCTAACATAGAAAAGATGTGGTTAAACTGGAGAGAGTGCAAGAAAGATTTACAAGGATGTTGTTAGGACAAGATGGCCTGATTTATATACAAATGTTGGTCAGGCTAAGTCTTTATTCCTTGGAACATAGGAGAATGAGGGGTGTCCTTATGGGAGAATTTAAAATTATGAGAGGCATAGTTAAGATGGATGGTAAAGAGTCTTTTCTCTACAACTAAGGAAGACAAACCAAAACAAGGGCGCATTGTTTTTAAGGTGAGAGAGAAAAGATTTAAAAGGGATCTGAGGGGTAACTTTTTCCATGCACAGAGTGGTGAGTGTATGGAATGAGCAACCAGAAGAACTGTTGTGGCAGGTACAATGATATCGTTTAAGATGCACTTGGATAGATACGTTGAGAAGCCAGGCTTAAAGGGATATAAGTCAAACACAGGAAATTGGGGCTAGCTGGGACGGCATGGACTTATTGAGGCCGACAGATTTGCATTGCTCTTTGACTCCATACTCTTGAAGGATTGTATTTAAATGGTCAGGGATATTGATAGCAAGTCCATGGATTAAGTTTCATCATCAGGTACGGAGAGTTTTAGTAGTGCCAGTGTAACCTCAGCTCAGGATCAACACCAAGGTCTAAAATGCCTCTTCAGTTTTGAACTCTTACCAGAGGGAAGGATGGCTTGATGGTCAGAAAATGGAGACTTTTGATGGAGACTAGATTCCATCTTCAGAATATTTCAAGTAATGCCTTACTAAAATCCACATACAACACATTCACTGCTCTGTTGTCATTAATATGTTTTGTCACTTTCTCAAAGAATTCAATCAGGATCATGAGGCATGACCTGCCCCTCACAAAGCTTTCTTCTACATCTAAAAAGAATATGCTTCTCCAAATGTCTCTAAGAATCCTCTCCAATAGTTTGCCCACAACAGACATAAGACTGATCAATGATTCCCAGAATTATTTTTGTTATCTTTCTTGAACAAAGGAATAACATTTGCCAAGCTCCAATCCTATGGCACTACTGTAGCTTGTCAGGATGCAAAGATCGTCGTCAAAGGTGCAGAAATCTTTTCCCTCACTTCCAGTAGTAATTTGCGGTATAACACGTCCAGCCCCAGGGACTTATCTATCGTAAGTTCTACAAGGTTCTAGCACGTTGTCTTTCTTAACATTGATATGGTCCTGCATATCAACCTGTTCTATACTGACCTCAGGTTTGTCAAGATCTCTCTCACTGGTGACTACTGAAGCAAAGTATTCATTAAGGACCTTCCTTGCCTTCTCCAAGTCCAGGCATGTTTCCTCTTTTATCCCTGATTGATCCTACCCTGACTCCAGTCATCCACTTGTTCTTTGCGTACGTGTTGAATGCTTTGAGGTTTTCCTTAATTCTACTCACCAAGGCCTTCTCACATCCCCTTCTTGTTCACCTAAGTCCACTCCTAAGGTCCTTCCTGGCTACCTAGTAACTGTCAATAGCCTGTTTGATCCTTGATTCCTAAATCTTAAGTATGCTTTTTTCTTCTTGCCTAGATGTGCCACATCTCTTGTCAACCATGGTTTCATCACCCTATCATCCTTTCCCTGCCTTAATGGGGCAAATCGATCTGGAATCCCATGGAAGTGCTCCCTAAACAATCTCCATATTTCCATAGTGCATTTCCCTGAATAGATCCATTCCCAATTTATGCTCCCAAGTTCCCGTCCAATAACATCATATTTCACCATCTCCCAATTAAATGCTTTACCATACTGCCTACTTCTTCTCTGTCCAAGGCTATGGTAAAGATCAGGGGTTTGTGGTCACTGTCCCACCCACTGAAAGATCTGTCACCTGACCAGGTTGATTGCCAAGTACCACATCCAGTGGTACTCTAGTTGGCCTGTCCATATACTGTGTCAAGAATCCTTACTGGGCACATCTATCAATTCCACCCCATCTAAGTATTTTGCATTATTGAAGTGCTAATCAATAAACTAGAAACTGCCTAGAATTTCCCTACCGCATAGCCCTCTATTTTCCTAAGCTCCATGTACCCATTTGAGTCTCTTAAAAGACCCTAATGTATCTTCCTCTACCACCGTCACTGGCAGTGCATTCCACACACCCACCACCATCTGTGTGAAAAACTTACCCCCTTGTACTTGTTTCCAAGCACCTTAAATTATGTCATCATCATATACACCTCTCGTCATCATATACAGCTCTTATCAGGTCAATTCTCATTCTCCATCGCTCCAAGGAGAAAAGGCCAAGTTCACTCAACCTTTTCTCACAAGGTATGCTCTCCAATCCAGGCAACGTCCTTGTAAATCTCCTCTGCACTCTGTCTATAGTATCCACATCCTTCCTGTAGTGAGGTGACCAAAACTGTACCTGGCACCCTTGTAATTTTCTAGAGCTCTAACAGCACCTAGTTTTTTGAACCTTTCCTAAGCATTTCTTCTTCTTTAACCCTACCATAGTTTCCCTGCCTCAATGGAACATACCTATGCAAAACACCATGCAAATGTTTCCGGAACATTTGCTACATTTCTGCCGTGCATTTCCCTAAGAACATCTGCTCCCAATTTATGTTCCCAAGTTCCTGCGTAATAGCATCATATTCCTCCTACCCCAATTAAATGTTTTCCCAAATTGTCTGCTCCTACCCCTCTCTAGTGCCATGGTAAAGAAGATAAGAATTGTGATCACTACCTCCAAAATGCTCTCTCACCAAGAGATATGACACCTGATTAGGTTCATTTCCCAATATCAGATGAAGTACAGCCTCTCCTGTAGTTGGCTTATCTACTTATTGCATCAGGAAACCTTCTTGAACACACCTAACAAATTCCACCCCATCTAAACCCCTTGCTCTAAGGAGATGCCAGGCAATATTAGGAAAGTTAAAATGATCCATCACAACCCTATTATTATTATTGCACCATTCCAGAATCTGCCTCCCTATCTGCTCCTTGATGTCTCTTTTACTCCTGGGGGGGTCTGTAAAAAGCACCCAATAGAGTTATTGCCCCCTTTCTGTTTCTGACTTCCACACTGACTCAGTAGATAATCCCTCTGTGACTTTCTCCTTTTCTGCAGCCGTGATACTATCCCTGATTAGCAGTGCCGCTCCCCCAACTTTTTTGCCTCGTTCCCTGTCCTTTTTGAAATGTCTAAAGCCTGGCACACTCAACAGCCATTTCTGCTCCTGAGACATCTAAGTCTCTGTAATGGCCACAACGTCATAGTTCCACGTATTGATCCATGCTCCAAGTTCATCCACCTTGTTTATGATACTCCTTGCATTAAAATAGACACATCTCAAACCATCTGACTGAATACATCTTTGTTCTAACATCTGCCTATCCTTCCTCAGAAACTCCCTACAAGCTGTCATCACTTGTGTGTCAACCACTCCATCCTCTGCCTCTTCACTTCGGTTCCCCCCCCCCCCCGCAAATCCGCAAATCTAGTTTAAACTCTCCCCAATAGCATTAGCAAACCTCCCTCCCAGGATGTTGGTTCCCCTCCAGTTCAGGTGCAACCCATCTCACTTGTACGGGTCACCCCTTCCCCAGAAAAGGTTCCATTGATCCAAGAACTTGAAGCCCTGCCCCCTGCACCATCTCCTCAGCCACTCATTCATCTGTACTATCTTCCTGTTCTGACCTTGACTACTTCGTGGCACTGGGAGTATTCTGGAGGATTTCCACCTTGGAGATCCTGCTCTTCAGTCTCCTTCCTAACTCGCTATATTTACTCTGCAGGACCTCTACCCCTCTCCTGCCATGTCATTGGTACCAACATAGAAACATAGAAACATAGAAAATAGGTGCAGGAGTAGGCTATTCGGCCCTTCGAGCCTGCACCGCCATTTATTATGATCATGGCTGATCATCCAACTCAGAACCTGCACCAGTCTTCCCTCCGTACCCCCTGATCCCCGTAGCCACAAGGGCCATATCTAACTCCCTCTTAAGCATAGCCAATGAACTGGCCTCAACTGTTTCCTGTGGCAGAGAATTCCACAGATTCACCACTCTTTGTGTGAAGAAGTTTTTCCTAATCTCAGTCCTAAAAGGCTTCCCCCTTATCCTCAAACTGTGACCCCTCGTTCTGGACTTCCCCAACATCGGGAACAATCTTCCTGCATCTAGCCTATCCAATCCCTTTAGGATTTTATAGATTTCAATCAGATCCCCCCTCAATCTTCTAAATTCCAATGAGTACAAGCCCAGTTCATCCAGTCTTTCTTCATATGAAAGTCCTGCCATCCCAGGAATCAATCTGGTGAACCTTCTTTGTACTTCCCCTATGGCAAGGATGTCTTTCCTCAGATTAGGGGACCAAAACTGCACACAATACTCCAGGTGTGGTCTCACCAAGGCCTTATACAACTGCAGTAGTACCTCCCTGCTCCTGTACTCGAATCCTCTCGCTATAAATGCCAGCATACCATTTGCCTTTTTCACCGCCTGCTGTACCTGCATGCCCACTTTCAATGACTGGTGTATAATGACACCCAGGTCTCGTTGCACCTCCCCTTTTCCTAATCGACCACCATTCAGCTAATAATCTGTTTTCCTATTTTTGCCACCAAAGTGGATAACTTCACATTTATCCACATTAAATTGCATCTGCCATGAATTTGCCCACTCCCCAACCTATTCAACTCACCCTGCATCCTCTTAGCATCCTCCTCATAGCTAACACTGCCGCCCAGCTTCGTGTCATCCGCAAATTTGGAGATGCTGCATTTAATTCCCTCATCCAAGTCATTAATATATATTGTAAACAACTGGAGTCCCAGCACTGAGCCTTGCGGCACCCCACTAGTCACTGCCTGCCATTCTGAAAAGTTCCCGTTTATTCCCACTCTTTGCTTCCTGTCTGCTAGCCAATTCTCTATCCACATCAATACCTTACCCCCAATACTGTGTGCTTTAAGTTTGCACACTAATCTCCTGTGTGGGACCTTGTCAAAAGCCTTTTGAAAATCCAAATATACCACATCCACTGGTTCTCCCCTATCCACTCTACTAGTTACATCCTCAAAAAATTCTGTGAGATTCGTCAGACATGATTTTCCTTTCACAAATCCATGCTGACTTTGTCCGATGATTTCACCGCTTTCCAAATGTGCTGTTATCACATCTTTGATAACTGACTCCAGCAGTTTCCCCACCACCAACGTTGGGCTAACCGGTCTATAATTCCCCGGTTTCTCTCTCCCTCCTTTTTCAAAAAGTGGGGTTACATTAGCCACCCTCCAATCCTCAGGAACTAGTCCAGAATCTAACGAGTTTTAAAAAATTATCACTAATGCATCCACTATTTCTTGGGCTACTTCCTTAAGCACTCTGGGATGCAGACCATCTGGCCCTGGGGATTTATCTGCCTTTAATCCCTTCAATTTACCTAACACCACTTCCCTACTAACATGTATTTTGCTCAGTTCCTCCATCTCACTGGACCCTCTGTCCCCTACTATTTCTGGAAGATTATTTATGTCCTCCTTAGTGAAGACAGAACCAAAGTAATTATTCAATTGGTCTGCCATGTCCTTGCTCCCCATAATCAATTCACCTGTTTCTGTCTGTAGGGCACCTACATTTGTCTTTACCAGTCTTTTCCTTTTTACATATCTATAAAAGCTTTTACAGTCAGTTTTTATGTTCCCTGCCAGTTTTCTCTCATAATCTTTTTTCCCCTTCCTAATTAAGCCCTTTGTCCTCCTCTGCTGAACTCTGAATTTCTCCCAGTCTTCAGGTGAGCCACTTTCTCTGGCTAATTTGTATGCTGCTTCTTTGGAATTGATACTATCTCTAATTTCTCTTGTCAGCCACGGGTGCACTACCTTCCTTGATTTATTCTTTTGCCAAACTGGGATGAACAATTGTTGTAGTTCATCCATGCGATCTTTAAATGCTTGCCATTGCATATCCGCCGTCAATCCTTGAAGTGTCATTTGCCAGTCTATCTTAGCTAATTCACATCTCATACCTTCAAAGTTACCCCTCTTTAAGTTCAGAACCTTTGTTTCTGAATTAACTATGTCACTCTCCATCTTAATGAAGAATTCCACCATAGTATGGTCACTCTTACCCAAGGGGCCTCTCACGACAAGATTGCTAATTAACCCTTCCTCATTGCTCAAAACCCAGTCTAGAATAGCCTGCTCTCTAGTTGGTTCCTCGACATGTTGGTTCAAAAAACCATTCCGCATACATTCCAAGAAATCCTCTTCCTCAGCACCTTTACCAATTTGGTTCACCCAATCTACATGTAGATTGAAGTCACCCATTATAACTGCTGTTCCTTTATTGCACACATTTCTAATTTCCTGTTTAATACCATCTCCGACCTCACTACTACTGTTAGGTAGCCTGTACACAACTCCCAGCAGCGTTTTCTGCCCCTTAGTGTTATGCAGCTCTACCCATATCGATTCCACATCTTCCCGGCTTATGTCCTTCCTTTCTATTGCGTTAATCTCATCTTTAACCAGCAACGCCACCCCACCTCTTTTTCTTTCATGTCTCCCTCCTGAATATTGAATATCCCTGAACGTTGAGCTCCCATCCTTGGTCACCCTGGAGCCATGTCTCTGTGATCCCAACTATATCATAATCATTAATAACAATCTGCACTTTCAATTCATCCACCTTGTTACGGGACTGCGCAGGCGTGTGACGTCGGGCAGTGCAGCGCGGCAGACTTAAAAGGAACAGAGCCTCATACAGCGGGTAGCGGAGTTTGCGGGCGGCAGAGTGAGCCGGGAGCAAAGTGAAGGCTCAACGGGCTTAGGTGGAAACGGGCGAGGCGAGGAAGGTTTGGTATTCATTTTCTGTTGTTATTTGAGGAGAGGGGCAGTATGAGTATCAGGGCAGTTTGTTGTTCTCGGTGTCGGATGTGGGAGGCCCTGGAGTCTCCAAGCCTCCCGGACGTCTACATCTGCGCCAAGTGCATCGAGATGCAGCTCCTAAGGGACCGCGTTACGGAACTGGAGCTGCAGCTCGATGACCTTCGTCTGGTGAGGGAGAGTGAGGAGTTGATAGAGAGGAGTTACAGGCAGATGGTCACACCGGGGCCACGGGAGGCAGACAAGTGGGTCACGGTTAGGAGGGGTAAGGGGAAGAGTCAGGTAATAGAGAGTACCTTGTTGGCTGTGCCCCTTAACAATAGGTACTCCTGTTTGAGTACTGTTGGGGGGGACAGCTTACCCAGGGGAAGCGACAGTGGCCATGCCTCCGGCACAGAGTCCGGCCCTGTAGCTCAGAAGGATAGGGAAAGGAAGAGGAGGGCAGTTGTGATAGGGGACTCAATAGTAAGGGGGTCATCTTGTTACATGTCTCATGACCTCCAGCTGCTCACCCTCCCCTTCAGGAATATCCTGCAAACGCTCAGAGAAATCCTGGACCCTAGCACCCGGGAGGCAACACGCTATCCTGGCGTCTCTTTTGCTACCGCAGAATCACCTAACTGTTCCCCCTAACTATCGAGTCCCCTATGACTATTGTTCCATCTGATTTCACTCTACCCTTCTGAGTCTCAGAACCCACCACAGTGCAATTGGTCTGGCTGCTGCTTCCTTGCCCAGTTAGGTCATCCCCCTCAGAAGTATCCAAAGGGGTATACCTGTTGCTGAGGGGAATGGCCACAGGGGGACCTTACACTGACTTCCTTCTCCCTTTACCTCTCTCGGTGTTCACCCATCTGCACTCTGGGTGTAACCACCTGTTCAAAAGTCATATCTATCGATTGCTGTGCCTCCCGGATGATCCTAAATTCATCTAACTTCAATTCCAGCTCCTTAATGTGATTTTTCATGAGCTGGAGTTGGCTGCACTTCCCTCAGGTGTATTCATCAGGCAGACTAACAGGTTTCATGAATTCCCACAACCTACAGGAGGAGCATTCCACTGCCATATCTGGAATCCTGCCTGCACTGTACAATGAGCAACCAAGACCAAATCTTCTAACCTGTTTCTTTGAGCTCAGTCTCTTCTCGTTGAAGTTTCAAGTCAAAGCCTAATGCCGCTGACCTATTCCCAACAATGGCTGCCCCACTTGTCCCTTCTGTACTTTTATTTAATTCGTAGTGCTCTGGTCCCGCCACTGATTAGACCTCTGGAATGTCTGAATGCCCATGAAGCTCTCCTTTTATACAAACTTCGCTGACCTGCAAGTAACTTCGTCGACGTGGTCTGCTCCCAACGCTCGTTGAATCTCTGGAAGTTGGTCATTGGTGGAAAGGGAGTTAGCATCTGTAGTATCCAAGACATCTTCAAGGAGTGGTGCCTCAGAAAGAAGATGTCCATTATTAAGGACTCCCACCACCCAGGGGAATGCCTCTTCTCATTGCTACCATTAGCAATGAGGCACAGAAGCCTTGAAGGATTCAAGGATTCGCTGAGTTCCTGAACTCAGCGATTCAGGAACAGCTTCTTCCCCTCTGCCATACTATTCCTAAATGGATATTCAACCGGTGAACACTACCTAACTTTTTTCCCCCTTTTAAAATATATATTATGTCTGTTTCTGCACTATTTTTAATCCATTCAATATACATAGATATCCTACTGTCATTTTTTCCCTATATTATGTATTGTGTTGTACTGTTGCTGCTAAGTTAACAGATTTCACAACGCATGACTGTGGTAATAAACCTGATTCTGATTCTGCAAGAGGCAAGTTGTGGAAAGATTGATTCTTACTTGGCTGGGTGGCAGGAGTTCGAACCTTGGTGGGAAAAGGATGGAAACAAATTAGGGCATTCAATAGTTTTTTTTTGACAAGAACAGGCCATTCAGCCCAACGAAGTTTATCAAATTGCTATAGTGCGTTGAAATAACTATCGAGTTTAGATTTTAAAGTCTCTAAGGTACTACTCTCAACTACACAATTAGGTAGTTTGTTCCATGTGTTCACAGCTTGCTGTGTAAAGAAATGCTTTCTGATGTTAGTCTGAAATCTTCCTTAAACCAGTCTGCACCTATGGCCCCATGTCCTCGTTGATGGATTAATTTTGAAGTTGCAGCTGACATCCACTTTACTTATATCTCTAATAATTTTGATCACTTCTATCATGTCTCCTCGTATTCTACATCTACTTAAGCTAGAAAGATTTAATTCTTTCCATCTTTTTTCAAAGTTCATACCCTGCAGACCTGGAATGAGTTTCATCACCCTTCTCTGAACTCTCTCAGTGCCTTCACATCCCTCGCAAAATATGGAGACCCAAATTGTACACAGTACTCAAGGTGTGGCCTCACAAGTGCATTATATAGCTTAAAGAGAACATCTGTAGACTTAAGCTTCACTGAATGGATTATATAGCCCAACATTCTATTAGCCTTCCTAATCACTTCTGTGCATTGTCTAGATGTTGATAGTGATGAGTCTACCATCAATGTTAGGGGTTTGTATATATAATCACAGACCTCTAAGTACCTTTGGATATATGATGCAGCAGAGCAGTTTATGTCATTATCAGTGACTGAGAAGTCCATACTTGTGTTTGACATGAAGATGGAGAAGGTATTGAGGGAGTTAAAGAAGGTGGCTGTTAATTTTGCTTTTCAGATGAAAAATTTTAAAACTACTTCAGTAGTACCCCTGAAATTCATGATCGATACCACCTAGGGCTCAGAAACATCACCAGGTTTCATATCACACAATCCTAACTTGGAAATAGATGAATGTTCCTCCATTATTGTTGGCTTCAAATCCTGGAACACTGTGAGAGTGCCTTAACCAGAATAGTTCAACAGTACGAATACCACCATATTATCCCTTTGATGATAAGTAAATAAGATCAGACAAAAATGCTAGACTTTCCACTGATGCCTCTGTATAATTTTTTTTAAATCCTCGGACTCCTTTCTGTGAAATTATTAAATTGGTTACAATTAATCAGAATCAGGTTTATTATCACTGGCATGTGACATGAAATTTGTTAACTTAGCAGCAGTTCAATGCAGTACATAATCTAGCAGAGAGAAAAAATAATAAAAATAAAACATAATAAACAAGTAAATCAATTATGTATATTGAATAAGTTATTAAAAATGTGCAAAAACAGCAATACTGTATATTTTTTAAAAAGTGAGGTAGTGTCTGAAGCTTCAAAGTCCATTTAGGAATCAGATGGCAGAGGGGAAGAAGCTGTTCCTGAATCACTGAGAGTGTGCCTTCAGGCTTCTGTATCTCCTACCTGATAGTAACAGTGAGAAAAGGGCATGCCCTGGGTGCTGGAGGTCTTTAGTAATGGACGCTGGCTTTTTGAGACACCGCTCCCTGAAAATGTCCTGGGTTCTTTGTAAGCTACTGCCCAAGATGGAGCTTTGTAGATTGATGACACTGAATTTTCTATTTTTCTATCTTGTCTTTTAGTTGGGAAGCCCAAGACCCAGGTGGTCTCTGCATGCAGAGATGCCATAAAAAATAATAATGTCAATGCACTTTTCAAAATCATTCGTGCTGGTAGCACCTTATCCTGAAAAGGTCAGAAGCCAATGACCAAGCAGACAGAAGAGCAAGAGTTCGTTCATGAAGAGGAACAACACAGAGGCCACACAAATGTGCTGAATTGAGCGTGTATCATCTCTGAGCCAGCGTGGGCAGATCCAGCTGGATGTCCAGGATTGTCCATAGTTTCAGATATCACTAGATCAGTGAGCAAAGTATGTAAGTGAACTGTCTCAAAAGAGTACTAAGATTTAAGATGTATCACTAAATGTAGATTTACTTTGTACATCTTTTACCACTAATGAGCTAACTGCGGATAAATCAAGAGTAGAGGACTCCTGTGATCAGTGTCAGTGGACCAGCTTTTAACCTAAAAATTCTAGCTAAGTATGACCTTTATGTTATATGCTTCTGAAACAGTAGATGGCAACACTGATATACAGCTCTTGTGAAGATGAAGTATATTGCTTTTCAGGAAGAAATTATATTGATAGAGTTACAAAACATCAGATCTTTCCAGAATTACTGAAGTTAGTCATTTTGTTTCTGAATTAGTCATATTCTTTGTACAAACTCTTTGAAGCATTTTGAATTGAAGTAAACTAATACTACGAGTATTTTGTATTGGCCTGCAGAATCCCAAATACCATACCTTAAACCTCCTTTACAGAAATTCTCATAATTCAAATCGATTAGTGTTGATTTCGGTATGTCCAACATTCACCTGTAATTTCAATGGTCTTGCCCATCAGCTAAAATACTCCTCTATTCCATGATGCTTTTTGAATTCTCCCAGGCCATTAACCTATTGCATTATATTACCCTTTAACAGCCCATATTTATCTGAACTTGTTAATTTATAACAAATTCCTGGATCAACCGAGCTTCCTCACTATATTCCTACCTAATTTTAACTGCCCTCTTTAGTTTTGATCCCTGTCAAAGGAAGGACTTGATTTGGAGATAATTCCCCAGAATGAAAGAACTTACTTGTGTGGTATGACCATGTAGGATGTTTAGGATGGACCCTTATTTGTACTTTTCATTTTTTTCAACCTGTATATTTTAAGAAGATTTGACAATAGATATTGAGAAGTTGAATGTCTGTCTTGAGAATCTAGCTGTCAGGGTTATAAACACACAATTTTGGATTTCTTATTTAGAACTGAGATGAGGAAAAATGCCTGCACATGAAAAGTTGTGAATATTTGGCCACTTGAATGACATCAATAATTATGAAAAATGAAAGGAAATTCAAGTTGCTGTCAAGGATCACTGATGATCTTATGGCATGGAGAAGCAGGGGCCAAATGGCCAACAAGCATTCCTAGATCTTAACAGGGCAGCTGAATACACGTCATTTTATTGTTACTTTGCAGTTTTGTAAATATTATCTTGTACTAAATTATAATTAAAGACTTTGAAGGAATGAATTGCATTGTAGGAGGACTTCAAATTCAAGTGACCTAATTTTCTGTCTCCTGTTAATTTGTTCCCTAAATATTTAGCACTGAGGTTCAAGAAGGAATGACTGAAGAATTTGCCCCTCTTCCCCTCACTAGTTAATAATATACTTATAATGCAGATAATTATCTGCTCAACCTTAAACTACAATGGGTATTTCCCTCAATGTATTTACAGCTTGTCTAATAGTGAACATGAGGTAAAAGTCTCAAGTCTTTGCCTGCTATTATGGTGCCACATAGAAGTAATTGGGGTAACAGACTTTGCATTTAAGATTGGCACAACACATTCATCATGTTGAAACTAAAACACTATAAACTTGAATATTACTTTAGGAATAGCTAGCATCAAGGTCAAGGGCAGGAGGAGAACTTGTTGCCACCCATTTTAGAATTGAGGGAGGACTCCACATTTGGTTGATCAAGCAGCTCAGAAGATAAATGAGGTGTCATGGTACCATTGTTGTTAGCACTCGATTCACAATGCCAGCCAGTAGGTCAATTCCTGCGGCTGCCTGTAAGGAGATTATACATTCTGCCTGTGATCACATGGGTTTCCACTGTGTGCTCCAATTTCCTCCCACAATCCAAAGACATATGTTACGGTTAGTGAATTGTGGGCATACTATGTTGGCTCCAAAAGCATGGAAACACCTGCAGGTTGCCCAGCACAATACTTACTGATTTGATTTGATGCAAACAACACATTTCACTGTATGTTTTGATATGTGTGATAAATAAAGTTAATCTTAGAATTGGACTGTGTAAGAGGTATAAACATGCGTGAGGGTTTAATCAATTAATCAAGAATTGAGAGCTAATATAAAGGTAATGGGCAGATATTAGTAATGTTTAAAGTTTGTGGAAGGTGAACTTGGGAGGCTGCAGATAAAATATGGAAAATAGGATTGTAAATGATTAAGAGTCTAGGCTGCACCAAGCAAAACAGTCCTAGATAAAGAATAATATAAAGATAAAAGTAATCATGGCTAGATACATTTGTAATTTAACTCTTAGTCAAGCAGTGGTCAATAATGTTATGTATAGCTTCTACTGTAGAGTTTGTGGCTGTGCTATTGCCATATCTGGGTCTCCTGTTCTCAATTCATAAGCTCAAGTTCGCCAATAACCCATGCTGATACTTTAGTGAAGTTCTGAGGAGCAGTTTAAACCTCTGGATTAATCCAAGACCATGTTTCCATGACAGATGGACTGAAGATGCCCTGGCACAATTTAAATGAAGAGCAAGGGTATTCTTATTTCCCAATGTTTATCCCTCAACAGATTTGCACAAGAATACCTATTACTTCAAATTACAAAGGAGAGAACTGTTCATACTCAAAGGCACCAGCTTGCTAGGAAGGTGCTTTGGAACATTATCCATACAGGGAAGGCAATTTATAAATAGGCTAAAGTCAAAGATTTTCTTGTCTATAAGACCATTGGAGCAGAATTATGCTATTTAGCCCACTGCATCTGCTCTGCCATTGATCAGGGCTCAACCCCATAATCTTTGATACCCTTACTAACCCTCATATTTGAATACTTAAGCTTAATGAAGACCAATACTTCAATTATGGGATGAACATTCAATAGTCTGTATCTAGACAACCTTTGAGATGACTTAGGGCCAACTGATGAATTAAAAAAACTTTGAGTTAACCCTAAAACTAATCAGCAGACCCAGGGTTAAGTTATTTATACATGAACAATGGAGAAACATTTTGCTAAAAATAGCATTCATCGTAAGTAATTTTGTGCAATACTATTCCTTCTGGCTTTTTTTTTTGAAAGATTAACCGGATTCTTCATATGACAAAGACAGTTCGGTGGGGAAAGAAGTCATGGGAGTTGTAAGATACTTCGCATGTTCAGTAGTAGTGATTATGGCACATTGCATCATTGAGCGCTTCAAACCCGTGACTTTTACATCATCACATAAAATGTCAAGGTGCCATCAGACTCTCTGCGACACTCATTATACAGTATGTCACAATATAATTTTTACAGGGTCGTTTTAATGGAAGTTTGCAGTTAGTCATAGAGCATGAAACTAGCCTGCACTGACCATCAAACATCCATTTTATTCTTTCCACATTCCTATCAGTTTTCTCAAAACACTAACACACCCGGGGTAAATGTGCAATGATCAATTAACCTAATGACCTGCCTGTCTTTAGGATATGGGAGAAACCAAAGTACATGGAAAAAATCTGGATGGTCACAGGAAGAAAACAGACTCCACAGTGGCAGCAACTGCAGGTCAGAATTGAACCCAGGCCACTATATCAGTGATAATACATGGTAGAAGTCGTCGTGATGTACTCTCAGTAGAATAGAACTGGAAATCGGCATGCAAATTTTATTTGAATAAATATCACAAAAGCTAACAGAGTGTGCTGTTGTCAGTCCAACATATGTAACAATGCCAATAAGATTAAATCATAGCAGAATATGTGAATCATCTACCAAAACAAGGCAGGTTTTAACACCGACTTTATTTTCAATAAACATTTATTAGTTACATTAAGTGAATGAATTATTAATTGGGTAGCCACAGCTGCAGTCAGGTATCAGATCAATAACAGCAACATCGAAGGATCTGTTATACAAAAAAAAGTTTCGATAATGGTACGTTTGTCACAAGACCTGAAAGAGACTCCCAGCAATTTTTCGACTCTTCATTTTATCATTGCCCAAACTGCAGTTGAAGTTGGGGATGGAAACAGAATTATCTACAAAACATTAAGTAGTGGAACCAGATTCACTATATCTACGGTAACCAGAGCAGCTCTTTTGTATCCTGTGTTACAGAAAGCATAAAGAACAGGCTATCTAGGACAATTATTTAACACACCAATGTTTGGAAATGCCTTCACATTTAAAACAACATAAAAATTGATGCTTTCCCTTAGCACACGTTAAAATAATTGAACACAAGATTACTATTGCATCGGCACAGTCCCCTAATATGGACCATGGCACTGACTGACCAGCAAAAATAAAACCAATCGCGTAAAAGCCTGCTAACAGATCGGAAAGGTTCGGGTAGCTACATTTACCAAAGTAAATTTTCACGATGATTGCAACTCATGCAAGAAAAAAAAGCAGTGGGCAGCCTTTATTTGTTAGGCTAGGAAACTGCAGACTGCTACAGCCAAGTAATGGAGCAATCTCTAGGCTTTGTTTACACTGCCCCATACCAAAACTAGTAAGGAATAATCATCCTACAGAGTGGGTAGGGGTCAGCCATGCTGCTTTTTCTAACCTCCCATCACCTTTTAGCATGACACCTCCATGGTGTGCGACATATTCTGAGTGACCTGGCCCATGCTGTCACTGCTGTTGGTTTGGGTGCAGATACGTGGACGTTGCCCATCTACTGAGCTGGCACTGGTCAGCGAGGCTGTGCGTGAACGAGCCAGTCGTGTCATACTTGCAGAGGCCACTGTGTTAGAGGGAAAAACAGAGACAGTATAATTCATTACCTTACTTAATCAATCCACGAGTTCAACCAAAATCAGCAAAGCCATTTTAATTGCAAAATGTTTCTGAAGCAGCAGTCTGGAACAATTTTTACTGATGCTCTGATACCAAGGACAGTCACAGGGGGAGGGGGTTTGTTCAGTGGTTAGTAGGAAATAATGTGTATCCCCTGTGAGCACTGATATCATACTTTACATAATCTGCCTATAGGAAAGCACAATTATGACATGCCATTTGGAATGGTATGAAATAGTCATGCATTTGACTTCTCATGGTCCATCATGCGGAAGATGATGCTCTTTCACAGCTTTCACATGCAATTTCAGATCTAGGCTCATATCCAAGTCCATTCCTCGGCTGAGAGCAGGGAGCGGCCAGGGTGGCTATGTGCATGTTATTAGCCAGCCAGCAAGCAAGCAGTGACACCTACCTTCGCCTCTAGTATCTATGTAACAACTGGAATAGCTGTTACAGCTCTCCAACCCTTTCCTATTTCCCACTAGGGCAGAGAGGGAAGTTTTCTATTCACTGCCTCGGTTCCCTGTTTGTAACCAACTTGACTAGATGATCCTATGAGCAGCTGAAATTGTCTCGGGTTTCCATCTTTCTTGTGATCAAAGCAAAACAAAGGACGGAGCTGTTATCTTGCATCAAGCCCAGCCCAGCAGATCTGCCCTGAATATTTCACATTTCTCACACTTTCCACCTGCTTTTCAGCTCTGGATAAGTAGAACTTCTGAATCTTGGTAGTATAATCCTTGACTTCGGTATTATTAGCACAATATGTCACTATTGTGTCAATATGTCACTATATGTCAAGATAGTTGAAGTACAGTACAATTTAATAAGAATTACTTCTCCCAAGCATGTCAGACAATAAGAAATTCAATCAGGATCTTTTCCATGGCTTCAGGCTGACTATAAGAAAGGGTGAAATTTGAAAGGCAATTCTTTCTTTCTGACATTTGATTTACAAGCTAAAGTCCATGTGGCTTGAACCCATTTTTGATTCCACAAATCACATGGTGTTTTTTATAATTACTTTTAATTTCTGATCTTGCGGACCAAGTTACTTTAAGTGAATACATTGATCCCCTCATATACCCATTATACTTCATTAGCTCTGTCTTGTCTAGACCTGTTCTCTGTAACATTTCAAAGTGTAACATGATCTCTTCTCACAGCTTAACCTTCGTCAATCAAATTCACCAAGGAGAAAATTCACGCAAAAACAAAGGCAGAATATTATAAATGTTGACAATTCAATTTCTAATAAACGAACAATTTTAGAGGTAAAGGCTGTCTGCTGTGTATGTTCTCATTCAATTCAAATTGTCATATACTGTCACTAAAATGCTCCCAAGTGATAAGGAAGCTGAGGACCATCACAGCTGAACATTGACCTACAGTGAGATGCTCATCTTCTGTGGTGTAATCAGTTAGATACGTAGTTTAAATTTCACTGTAAATTTTGCTTCTTAAATTTGCCACAGAGGACAATCCATCAAGTTATTACCCTTATATTTATTGTCAAATAACTAGCATTGAGTATGGTTTTAATTATAGGTTCCTGAAGCAAATGCAAATAGAGCAAGTAAACACTGCTCTCTGAGAAGCAAATCAGCTTCTGCTGCTGCAGCACTGATTGAGGTCAAAGCCTGCAAAGGTTGTAAATTCTACCCAGCTCCAGCATAACATCAACCAATACTTATCAGTATCTGAGCAAGAATACAGAAACCTGCTCTGCATAGAAATCATCAGAAATTACTTCAAGCTAGGTCCTGAAAAATTAGACTCTCTTCTTCTAACTTGCTGTGCTTTTTTTGACATAGTGTATTCTTTAGACATCGGACTTCCATATTAAAAAGGTGCACAGAATACCGATTAACACTTTGGTACCTTTTGTCAATTAGAAATTGAAATTTTGGGCAGGGCACAGAAGTCAGGGCTCAACTTGCAGATTTTAAAATCTGCTCACTTGAAGATTCTGAGGCAAGGAAATGTACAACTGCATTTCTAAAATGTGAAGCTTTCTTTGGTTGCCATTTTTAAAAAAAATCTCAAAACACGCCCACTGTAAGGCGTTGGTGCAATATGAAGGAGATGCCAAATCTTATTAAACTTATTTATTTAGCGTTACAGAGCACTAGCCCAACAATCAGCACCATCCAGCAACCCACCTATTTAACTCACAGGACAATTTACAATGACCAATTAACCTTCCAACCAGAACGTCTTTGGACGGTGGGAGGAAACCCACGCACTCATGGAAAGGACATACAGAGGACATCAGAATTGAACCAAGATCACGCTAAATGCCATACTACTGTGGTGGCCCACAGGAAATTTTTTCACTATAATGGATATTTTGTAATTTCCTGTTTTAATAACTACGTAAAGATAATGAAATAGGATACTTATTAAATGTGTTTTCAATGCCCACCCTCCCATCTGACTTCACTATACGAGACACACTAAAATCAATTGGTTCTTTACCTCATTTCCAACAGATCTATTAGTCATTGTCATGGAATACATGGAACATGGTGTTGGATCCTGCGTTCTGGGTAATGCCAGACACACATCAAAAACTTATTACAATGCAAGAAAACACAAGAGTATTTATGCCTTCCAGAACTCAATTGTGAGTAAATTTCATTTGCAGGTCAATATATAGTTACAGCCAAATATTGCAAAAAAATGTGCATTGGCCGTTGGAAGCCGTAGTGAGAAAGAGAACAATTGTAGATGGAGTAGAGAGCACAGGTCAATGAGAGCATGCAATGGCAAAGGAATGGGGCTGGAACATTAAAGACAGGCTGTAGCACAAGCAATGGAATAGTTTACGAAGAAACAGGAAATGGGTACCTGCTCCACCACTCAGTCGTCTATCCACTAAATATGCAACTGAGCGTGAAATAAGGAGGTAGGAAACACAGCGTTACAGTCTACATCAAGAGGAAAACAGACTCACATCCAACTCATACAGGAACACACACGAGTACATATGCTCTCCACCAACTAAGGCATCTCTAAGATGTGTATGGTCTTTAATCTGGTGTCCTGTATCAGGGTCACAGTGATCAAAACCCCATTTTGTTGAAGGTATCAACTAAGTTGTCAATATTATCACTACAGTCACACAACATGGAACTTCTGAAAGTGTCATCCGAACAGCAGTACATGCCTAGTCAAATAGCTCTTTCTTGAAGTCCTGCCAGAGAGGAGTAGTTGCTTTCCCAACATTCAAGTGCATTTCAGGCACCTAACCCAAGAGACCTTTGGTGTCAGATTGCAATTACTAGTTCCAATCTACAATACTGGATAAATTTCTAACAATTCCAAGTGAAAGTATTACTGCTTATAAAGAAACACTTACTGAATTAATTTGCTAAATGAATTCACAATTTGGACCATTTACTTTCTGTTACAAAACAGTACACAATGTAGTTGGAAGTATTGTGATCAACTGGCCCAGCATGCATATTCCATCCCATGTTTCTCAGATTTCCATCTCTCATCTCCTGAGCATTCTCAGCCCTTGGCCCCACTTATTCCTTAAACTTTGCTGGCTGTTGTTCACCAATCTTTGGATAGTGTTTTTTTAAAAGAGTAATTCAAATTTACAGTCCTCCCAGCAAAATGTACTCCATTCTTCTAAAATACCTTGGACATTTTCCATTTGCGGTGGAGTACAAGTTATCACTCCCACCCTTCTATTTAAAAATGGTCAGCTCAACCTCTACTTATATGGCAACTACAAGTCTGTCCTGAGTCTCCAGTACAATTCTGCATTGCTTTAATGGATTACTTGGAGGTAAGGGTAAATTTTGAGCCTACTGGTCTCCCGCCCTTGCAGTATGCTCTTTCTTACAGTGTGCTTGCAGGCATAGTCGTCCACTAGAAAGGTGGCCCTTAGCTGATGAAACAAGTCCAGCATAGTAGTCTGTCTGTTGTAGGGTCCATCCCCACAATGACAGCCATTTATCTCCTGATCTCGGGCTTACTGACTCTGAAAGCTTAAATGCCTTGCCTTGTGAGCATCATTGCTAAACAGAAATTTATTTTAACACTGAGTAACACTTTGCACACAAACAATTAAAATACATTTATATTAATGAATTAAGTTAAATAAAAAGGAGATTAATGTCTATTGTCTATTGCCTTTTCTTCCCACTTTTTCTGAGAGACCCACCCACTTGACCAGTGCCTGCTTAACTTGGTACAAATCCATTGAGCCCATTGAAATCCATTGGAAGAAACACTGTCCAGGGATTGTGAGAATTTGTAAATTGATTAAGCACAGTTGATTGTTTTCGTGTGCAAAAACACACACACACACCGTGTTTTGTAATATTTTTAATCTGCTTTAAAATACCACATTTATTTTGGATGGAATGTAGGTCTTTCTGAATTGTTATTAAAGGTAATTTCACTTTTGATTATTGGTGGATCCAGGATGGAGTCTCAGCTTCAGTCAAAGTCACTGTTGGGCAAGACTTAACACTTGTGTTGCGAGACTACTCCAAATGAGTATGCTCCAAGGGCAAGCTGCAACAAAAAACTGGCCAATTCTGGGTATATCCTCTGGAGTTGATGTCAAAATCTAGAAAACAGCTCGTAGAAACAGTCAAGCCAGTGAAATGTCAATCTGCACCACATATTCTCCCATGTTAAGAGCCCATGTCAAGACCATTATAAATAATATCACAGTAAGCATATGCTAAAGCACACAGAGTATTAGTCCTTTAAACAACAATGCAAGGATCAGAAGAAACAACTCCAATAACACACTGTGCAGTATCATATTGCAGTCACTACAAATATGTTCAGAAATTTCACAACATATGTCAGTGATATTAACCGTGATTCTGATATCAAACTGAATAATTCATGCCAGTTGAACAAGTCACCATAATAATAATAATAATTGGAGAATCATTTTACATCCAGCTACAACACAGTTATCGGTGTTATCTCAGCAAGTTAGGGGAACATGATAACATAAATTCAATACCCAGATTAGAATGCAACTTGGCTTCTTGTTGATATAATTTCTACTTCTGCAATTATGAACACAAACCTGGGCAGGACTCATCCAGAGCATTTAGAATTAATCAACCTTAAACCTTATGACCAGTGCTCATTTGGAATTACAATTGCTACTAAGTATCTTAACACATGAGAAACAGGAAAGATGTGCAGAAAGGCCAATTACTTGGCTAAATTTATGCCAAACCATTAAAAAAAATTTAAGTCTTAATGAACTGTGATCAAAGACAAATTCTTGAATAACAGACAGGAAGAAACATAGAAATGCTGCATGAACCAGTTTGAAGACCCATAATACTGTCAACTAAGTAGCAATTTCACCAGATGTATCAACAATGGGACCCTGGATCTTGCTGGTTCAATGATGAGTAATCTCTAACAGCAAAGACTCCTCAACAATTCCCTGCAGTTGCTTTAAACTACAAAGTGCAAGCACAAAGAAAAACTGGAACTAGTATATTGGCCTTTAAAACACTTTGGACCAAATACTTATCCTTGGAAGTTCTAACCCTTTATGAAGTATAAAAGGGCCACATGCTATACTGCATTGTTGATTTGTGAAGTCCAGTTTTTAATCTTTAGATTTGGAAACACTACACAGTGTGCTTATAAACCACACCATAACCTTCACACTTTCAAAGTCCAACGCATCATTAGCAAACAAAAATGCTCTTCACTAATATTGACTGATCTTTTGGGTGTATCAAAAACACACTCTAGTTACAGAAACATGAATTATTACCAAAAATTGGCGAGTTCACCTCAGTACAGTGAAACAGGTACAGAAACGCAGACTGAAAAAAACAGTTTATATGGAGGGAGACTATGCACACAAAGAAAGAACGAATGTAGTTGTATGCTTTGGACCATCGGTAATGGAATCATTTGTGAATATTAAAGACCCTGCAAGACAGAACTACGCATTAATGTCACAACTATTCCCAATTAGCTTTCTACACTTTTTCCTCGTTACTTCCATGCTCTAGCTTGGTTCAGTATAAAACACCATCTCAGCCTCTTAATATATACGTATGAACAGCATCCAGTTTCACCACAAGTGGTCCACACAAGGAGTCACGCTTCCACCCAGAGTAATCTGATCATCCAATGTGGTTTTACTGGCAGTAAACATTGCAGAACAACACACACAAAATGCTGGAGGAACTCAGCAGGTTTCAGGCAGCATCTATAGAAATGAATAAACAGCCGATGTTTCAAGTCTGTTTCAAGACCCTGCTTCAGGAATGGAAGGGGTGAAGATGCCAGAAAAAACAGCAGGAAGAGGGGAAGGAAGATTAGCTAGAAGGTGATAAGTGAAGCCAAGTGGGTGGGAAAGTTAAATGGCTGGAGGAAAAGGAATCTGATAGGAGAGGCAAATGGATCATGGGAGAAAAGGAAGGAGAAGGGTCACCGGGGGAGGTGATAGCCAGGTGAGGAGAACAGATAAGAGGCCAGAGTGGGGAATAGAAGAAGAGGGAAGGAGGACAGGAAAAGATACTGGAAGAAGAAATTGGTTCATATCATCAGGTTGGAGGCTACCCAGATGAGGTGCTGATCCTGCACCAAGAGTGGCTTCATCGTGGCAAAAGAGAAGTCCGTGAATCAAAATGGGACAGGAATTAAAATGGCCGGCCACTGGGAAAATCCGCTTTTGGCAGATGGAAGGGAGGTGCTCAACAAAGTGGTCACTTAGTTTACGCCGAGTTTCAGCAATGCAGAGAGGGCACATCAGGAGCACCGGTACAAAAGACTACCCCAACTGATCCGCAGATGAAGCATTGCTTCACCTCAAGAATTGCTTCACCTCGAACATCACTTCCTTCTTCTGGTAATTCTTTTCCCCTCTGCCTTCTCCCTTCTTCTATTCCCCACTCTGGCCTCTTGCCTCTTCTCCTCACCTGCCTATCATCTCCCCCTGGTGCCCCTCCTCTTTCCCTTTCTCCCATGGTCCACTCTCCTCTCCTATCAGATTCCTTCTTCCCCAGTCATTTACCTTTCCCACCCACCTGGCTTTACCTATGACCTGTTAGCTAATCCTCCTTCTCCTCCCCACACCTTTTAATTCTTTTCAGTCCTGATGAAGTGTTTCCATCTGAAACGTTGACTGCTTATTCCTTTCCATAGATGCTGCCTGATCTGCTGAATTCCTCCAGCATTTTGTGTGTGTTGCTCTGGATTTCCAGCATCTGCAGAATCTCTTGTGTTTATAAGGTACAACATGATTGATTGCATGGCAATGCTCCACAGTAGAACAGCCTCACCATGGCAACGTGCCACAGTAGAACAGCCTCACCATGGCAACGTGCCACTGTAGGACAGCCTCACCATGGCAACGTGCCACTGTAGGACAGCCTCACCATGGCAACGTGCCACTGTAGGACAGCATTGCCAGGCAACGTGCCACTGTAGAATAGCTTCAACATGACAACGTGCCACTGCAGAACAGCCTCACTGTATCAAATCCCACAGTGAACAGCCTCATTGCTATATTACCCACACCAAGCCTCCTGCCTTGAAAACAACTTATGATAAATGGAAACACGAGGAATTCTGCAGATGCTGGAAATTCAAGCAACACACATCAAAGTTGCTGGTGAACGCAGCAGGCCGGGCAGCATCTCTAGGAAGAGGTACAGTCGACATTTCAGGCCGAGACCCTTCGTCAGGACTAACTGAAGGAAGAGTGAGTAAGGGATTTGAAAGTGGGAGGGGGAGGGGGAGATCCAAAATGATAGGAGAAGACAGGAGGGGGAGGAATGGAGCCAAGAGCTGGACAGGTGATTGGCAAAAGGGATATGAGAGGATCAAGGGACAGGAGGCCCAGGGAGAAGGAAAAGGGGGAGGGGGGGAAAAACCCAGAGGATGGGCAAGGGGTATATTCAGAGGGACAGAGGGAGAAAAAGGAGAGAGAGAGAGAGAAAGAATGTGTATATATAAATAAATAACGGATGGGGTACGAGGCGGAGGTGGGGCATTAGCGGAAGTTTGAGAAGTCAATGTTCATGCCATCAGGTTGGAGGCTACCCAGAAGGAATATAAGGTGTTGTTCCTCTAACCTGAGTGTGGCTTCATCTTTACAGTAGAGGAGGCCGTGGATAGACATATCAGAATGGGAATGGGATGTGGAATTAAAATGTGTGGCCACTGGGGAGATCCTGCTTTCTCTGGCAGACAGAGCGTAGGCGTTCAGTAAAACGAATCCTACACTGGGCAGTTTCACCATGAGACCAACCCAGGTCATAGTCTCTTTGCAAGAACACCCTACAGCAAACAGTTCCACAGAAAGAATAACAACCTCACCAAGAGATCTCCCAATGGTCAGTGACACCAGTAAGCAAAAATCCTCAAGCCAGTATGTGTGGAATGGGCACTGTCCAAATTTAGGTACTTTCTGTGAATAAAACTAAAGTGAAAACAAAACACATTCACACTTAGAGATACAACTCTTCTGATACTTACTGTAGCCCATGCCCTGCAGAAAGTATTTGAAGGCCTCTGTCAGCTTTCCAGGCTGTTAGAAGAAAATGTACAAACTAAAAAATGATTATCAGCCTGAGGATACACAGCATGATAACAGAACAAACAGAAATGAACACCTGATGCTGTCTGCTAATTCCCACTTTGACTGATGGAATGAGGATACTGGGAGAAATCTGCAGCGGTCAAACATTGCCAGTTTTAAACACCCACCTTTAGCACTAGAGCTAGAAGCAATGTCCCAAACGTGATACATTGACGGTCCACAAGAATTACCTCAGAGCACCTCATGCCTTCCCACCCTAACTTAAACACTTCCCCATTTTCAATTACTTTCTCCTTGCTAGGAGCTCGAAACCTTGGTCCTCTGTTCCAAAGTGAAAGACACAAGCTTGGAAGAAGTTGAGGAAGCTAGACGCAGAGCCAGAGCTACCCACCTGAGTGATCTGGGGCAAGCCACCACAGTCAGCCATCTGAAAACATAAAGCACAGGTTGCCATTACCTCTGTGGATAAGAAAGTAACAGACATATCCCGTACTTATTTAGCAGCTATGTTATATCACCTGCAAGTTACAAGGATAACCATATCTAATTCTTATTTATTGGGATTGGAGTAACTCTAACATTTCATATTCTAGCAATTCCTATCCATATTTGATTAAACTAATTTGTTTAATTTTGGAAGAGCTGGAGCCAGGATTTAGCAGATTCAGTCAAATAAAGCAAATGTCCGTTTATTTCTCCAATCTACATTCCGCAGGGCGAGTCTAAATTGGACAGAAATCCCATGGTTAAGATGCGTCCCATCGTAGCCTAGCTCCAGCAGGTCAATGTCCCATTCATTACAGAGTTGACTCAGTGCCTCGTAGCAGCCTTGGCTTGGCTGAATGCACAAGAGATAATAGGCTCAGTCTCCGATTGCAATTCAGATCTACTGGATAATCGTCCAATAGGAATTTGTTTTCTTCGTGCCCACAAAGGCTCCACATTGTCAGTTGGAAGTTCTGTGTGAATGTGTTGATGATTGTTAAGTTGTTTGATGAATAAGGTCCGTAGCTCTGCTGGACAAATTTCGCCCATCACTGTGCTGTCTGGACTGAATGAAGCCTGCAATTGTCTGCTCCTGGTGAATGAATGAAGGTGGCAGATCATTTCCTGGATCTACTGGATGAATAAGGTTCATAAATGTTTAATTTTGTCAAATTAATGAGGATGTTGATCGTCCTCCTATGTACGATGGAGGACCATGATTCAACAGTTCAGTGGACTGGACTGAAATTATTGGCTTTCTCTCAGAAGCATGAATTTCTCCCTTAGTTTAAGTCAGCCACATTAAAGACAGCCTGATAAAGAGCAGGTATTCTCAGTTCAATATAAGGTGCCAAAGAAGCAAGGATGGGTGGTCCATTTTCATTGTTAGAAGGGAAGAGGTTTCTCATCATAGAGCAAAAGGAGCTAATCGGTTTAACCACAGCAGGGCCAATGTGATCAATACGTCAGATAAACTGCTGAAATGAATACTTCAACAATCAGCAAAATATTAAACCAAGATGAAAATGCAGTGAATATTAATATTGAGAAAGTATTCAGTGCAGGTACAAGCTGCTCAAAGTAGGCTCTTTTGTGAGTATATTCCTCTGCTATTCCTAAACCAAGACAGTAAAACTAATTATTAACAGAATCAGATAATTACAGAAAACCTAGTAAATTCAGTGTAGCCCATCACACCCATGTCAGCTGAGAAAACGACTTAATGGCTTCCAACACTAGGTCTGTATCTCTTTGTAGGAGATCCTCCCTGCTCTTATATTCTGTGCCTTCACTGATATGGAAAAGCAGCCCATGTACATTTTAGTGACCAGTCTTGCTATCTTTGTTTCTCCACACCACTCAATATCCTTCAACGTTTTCTCTTCCTTAGTTGCAGTTCTCCACTTCTCTGGACTAAATTCCATTTGCTACCTCTCAACTCGGGAGATGTGCCATTCACATCCCACTGCAAATTAAATGTCATTCACTCAGTCGATGTTTGTATCTTCTGAAAACTGCTGTGCCATGCCCCACCTTTATGCAGGGGACTGAACATTGAACCTGATAGATTACCAGTGGGAACAACCACAAAACACCCATCAACTATTGCCCTTTGCCATCACTAAACCAAATTTTGGATCCAATTTGCCATGTTCTCTTGCACCATCAGCTTTTTATTCTCATACCCAGTCCATCATCAATATCCTCATTAAAATCCATCAAATGCACAACTAAAGAAAATAGGAGGAGGAAGCCTCCTGGCCCCTCAAGTCTGCCCTGCCACTGAATCATGGCTGATCTACCCCAGGCCTCACCCCCTCCTTTATGCCAAATCCCCATAGCCTTCAATACCCCAGATCTTTCAGAATTTTATTTATCTCACAATGAGCTAAACTCCACAACTCTCTTGGACAAAAAAATTCCAGAGATTCTCCTCTCCTTTCATGAAGAACTTTCTATTATATACTTCTCGTCAGATATTTGAAAAAATGTCCCCGTTTTCAAAATTGTTTGAAGTGAAGCGTGACCACAAAACACAGCTGGGGCAGAGGGATCTGGGAGTCCATGTGCATGAAACACTGGAAGTTAGTAAGTAGGTAGAGAAAATAATTATGGTAGGAATGGAAGGAGCATGATAACAAGTAGCTGGAGGAACTCAGCAGGTCAGCGAACATCTACAACTGGCATCAGGGCTAGAGCGTAAGGAGATGACAGCCAGTTTGGACTTTGTTGTACAGGAGATGGAGTAGGGAAGGTTTGCTCCAAATGCCGATTTCCTGTGAGATCACAACTGGTGTACTTCCTACAGTTTTGGCCTCCTTATTGAGGACAGATATATCTGCACTGGAAACAGTTGAGTGAAGATTCACCGTTACTGAGGCCCTTCATTGGTCAGAATTAATCATGGATATTGTGTCCTAGCTGTCTACATGACACGCGAACCAGTACACAAGCCTGGGCAGTACGATATGGAGAACAAGCTATTGCCCATGTAGCAGGATCCCCCTCTCCACACAGCTCATGAACCCAAAGGAACGACACAGACCAATACAGTCTGGCACCAGCAGTGTTGCAGGAGTTGCCAGTCAGCATTGAACTCAACATTGGACTGCCTTTCTTCTCAGGGTTTACTTCTGAAGCTTTGAGTGGGTATAGTTGTAAGGCAGCGGAGGTTTGAGATCAGAGTTTTCCTTCTCCTAGATGAGCTGCCAACCACGGCTGATGAGCCCCAACTGCCCGAAGCAACTGGTTTTAAAGTGCCGTAACCCGCCTTTGCCTCTTCTGCTGTCAGTAGAAACGGTCCCACCAATCTTAGTAGCTAAGCCACACGTGAAGGTCAGGAGTTGGACTTGGTCGTCAGAGGCTATTTGAAATGCACACCATTGGGAGCTTATCCCCACTATCACCCCCAGCTATAACAATCTCAAGGTACCTCACCATGTTAAGCAGATTGAGCTGAGAATGAGAAGTTAACTTACTTAAAAACAAAAGTTTTTCAAGTACTCAGAGGGTACTTGACAGGGTAGAAGCTGAGAGGATCTTTCCTCTTGCAGGGGAATCTGGAATTGGGCCACATAGTTTCAGAATAAGGTGTTGCTCAGCTAGGATAGATGATGAAGTAATCCTCAAAAGTCTGTAAGTCTTTGGAATCCAAAGAGCCGACAGGAATGGAGGCTGAATCACTGACTATATCAGAGGCCAAATCAGATAAATTTTTGGTCTCCGGGGTAGTGCTGTGGAACAGGCAGTAATGTCGAGCCAAGATCAAGAACATCTCAGGATGTTCTTATTCAGGGCATGAGGGCCATTTGTCTCACGGCTCCTCCTCCTTTTCCTGTGAAAATGTAGGCATGTAAGGTGTCAATCGGCAAAACCTGAATCAGTAAATGATCTAACATTCATTTCAGGAGGGAACCTCTTCACCAGGCTGAATGTACATATAACCATATAACAATTACAGCACGGAAACAGGCCATCTCGGCCCTTCTAGTCCATGCCGAACTCTTACTCTCACCTAGTCCCACCGACCTGCACTCAGCCCATAACCCTCCATTCCTTTCCTGTCCATATAGCTGTCCAATTTAACTTTAAATGACAACATCGAACCTACCTCAACCACTTCTGCTGGAAGCTCGTTCCACACAGCTACCACTCTCTGAGTAAAGAAGTTCCCCCTCATGTTACCCCTAAACTTTTGCCCTTTAACTCTCAACTCATGTCCTCTTGTTTGAATCTCCCCGATTTCAATGGAAAAAGCCTATCCACGTCAACTCTATCTATCCCCCTCATAATTTTAAATACCTCTATCAAGTCCCCCCTCAACCTTCTATGCTCCAAAGAATAAAGACCTCACTTGTTCAACCTTAATTCATCAGTGAACACGAGAATTCCAGTGTCTTTAGCTGCTGCACCCCATTATCTTGGTTCTTTACTCTGGAAAGTAATCCCATTCACTCCCTAATTTAGCTGCAATTAGCTTAATTTAAATCAACTGTGAAGGGATTGCTGCTCCCTAAATGATCCTCATGATACTACAACCAGTCAAGGTCATTTACTACCTTTAGGAAAGTTGTCTGAGTTGGGTCCAGTTTGGAATTGCATTCCACCTAGAATGAAAAGCCTGTGTTAGTTAGAAGAAAGAACAGTGAACAATGAAATGAGTTGATATTTACATAGAGAATAATAATCACATTTCCTAAAATTAGAGAAAACTTACTCGTCAGTAAACGTAGCACATCATCCATGTATTCATAAACGTTCCCTCCCAACAACATTTCCAAAATTCCTACAAATGTCAGCTGGATGAAATCTTCACATACAGGTAACTGTGCTTCTCTATGTATCAAGCAGCACGGTCCTTGCTTTAGTTGGCTTTCACTGGTCTCTGCTTATTATCAATTAGCAGCCATGCATAAAATATTAATAAAACATTGCAAGCATCATGTATTTCTGCCAAATGTCAAACCTACATCATGTGACACTTTCTCATCTTGCTTTGTTGATAACATGTCTATTGTTACTGAATACTGCCTCCATCTCACAGTAATGCCATGGAGGATATATATAGATGTTGATACATGTACATTTATATAACCAGGATAGCATTTAACTGAGCTTCCTGACTGAAACATTCCACATATTTATCTGTAACTTGAATGTTATTTTGGAACTTCTAAACAATATGGCATTGCTGGCAGATGGTCTCTCAGAAATATTTTAATAGGAGATTTATTTCAATTCATAACAAGTAGCTCAGTTAATGTAGAGCTCAAACAAGATGAGTGAAAGTGCCATCCATAGCAATGCTGAGACGTTTAGTTCATAGGACCATAAGGCATAGGAGCAGAATAATGCCATTTGGTCCATCAAGTCTGCTCCAACATTTTATCATGGCTAATCCAGTTCCCCTCAAACCCATTCTGCCTTCTCCCTGTAACCTTTCACGCCCTGTCTAATCAAGAACCAACCAACCTCCGCCTTAAATACACTCAATGACCTGGTCTGTACAGTAGCTTACAGCAATGAATTCCACAGATTCACCAGCCTCTGGCTAAAGGAATTTCTCCTTATCTCCATTCTAAATGGATGTTCCTCTAATGTGAAGCTGTTCCCTCTGGTCCTAGACTTTCTCCACCATAAGAACATCCTCTCCACATCCGCTTTATCAAGGCCTTTAAACATTCGATACATTTCAATGAGATTCCCCCTCATTCTTCTCAATTCCAGTAAGTAGAGGCTCAGAGCCATCAAACTCTCCTCATATGACAACCCTTTCAACCCTGGAATCATTTTCGTGAACCTCCTTTGAATCCTCTCCAATGTCAGCATATCCTTCCTTAGATGAGGGGCCCAAAACTGCTCACAATATTCCAGTACCTTATAAATCCTTAGCATTACATCCTTACTTTTATACTCTAGTCCTCGTGAAATGAATGCTAACATTCCACTTACCTTCTTTATCACCAATTCAACCTGCAAATTAACTCTTAAGGAATCCTGCACAAGGACTCCCAAGTCCCTTTGCAGCTCTGATGATTGAATTTTCTACCTGTTTCGAATATAGTCCATACCTTTATTCCTTCTATCAAAGTGCATTACCATCCACTTCCCAACACTGTATTCCATCTGCCTCTTCATTGCCCATTTTCCTAACCTGTAGTCCCCCTGCTACCTCATCACTACCTGCCTCTCAACCTACCTTTGCATCATCAGCAAACTTGACCACAATGATATCAATTTGATCGTCCAAAACATTGACATACAACGTAAAAAGGAACAATTCCAACACTGACCCCATGGAACACCACTAGACACTGGTAGCCAATCAGAAAAGACTGCCTTTATTCCCACCCTTTGCCTCCTGTCAATCAGCCACTGCTAAATCCTTTCCTGTAATATTCTGGACTCTTATCCTGTTATCAGTTTCCTGTGCGGCACCTTGTCAAAGGCCTTCTGGAAATCCAAGTACACAACATCCGCCAACTCTTCTTTCTCTATCCTGCTTGTTGTTTCCTCAAAGAATTCCAGGAGATTTGTCAGTCAAGATTTCCCCTTGAGAAAACCATGCTGGCTTTGGCCTCTTTTATCATGTGCCTCAAACTACCCCGAAACCACGTCCTTAATCATCAACTCCAACATCTTCCCAACCACTGATGTCAGGCTAACGGGCCTATAATTTATTTTCTTGTGCCTCCCTCCCTCTTTGAGGAGTGGAGTGACATTTGCAATTTTCCAGATCTCCAGAACCATGTCAGAACCTAATAATTCTTGAAAGATCATTACTAATGCCTCCACAATCTCTTCAGCTCCCACTTTCAGAACTTTGGTGTGTAGTCCATCTGGTCCAGTTGACTTATCCACCTTCAGACCTTTCAGTTTCCCCAAGCACCTTCTCCCTACTTATAGCAACTGCAGTTACTTCTGCCCCTTGACACACTTGAACTTCCGGCATACCGCTAGTGTCTTTCACAGTGAAGACTGATGCAAAATACTTATTCATTTCGTCTGCCATTTCCTTATCCATTACTACCTCTTCGCATCATTTTCCAGTGGTCTCATATTTGCACTAGCCTCTCTTTTACTCTTTATATATCTGGAAAAAACCCTTTTAAGTATCCTCTTGATATTATTTACTAACATATCTTCATATCTCATCTTTTCTGCCTTATGTCTTTTTTGATTGCCTTCTGTTGGTTTTTCAGAGTTTCCCAAATCTGCTAACTTCATCCTAATTTTTGCTCTTTTATATGCTCTCTCTTTCACTTTTATGTTGGCCTTGACTTCCCTTGTCAGCCACAGTTGCCTCATCCTGCCTTTAGCATACTACTTCTTCTTTGGGATGTACTTATCCTACAGCTTCCAAATTGGTCCCAGAAATTCCAACCAGTGTTGCTCTGCCATCATCCCTGCCAGTGTTCTTTTCCGATCAATACTGGCCAACTCCCCTCTCATGCCTCTGTAATTCCCTTTACTCCACTGTAATACTGATACATCTGACTTCAGCTTCTCTTTCTCAAAATTTCAATCATATTATGATCACTTTCCCCAAGGGTTCTTTTAGCTTAAGCTCTCTAATCAATTCTGGTTCATTGCAGAACTCCCAATCCAGACCAGCTGATCCCCTAGTGGGCTCAACCACAAGCTGCCCTAAAAAGTCATCTTGTAGGCACTCTAGAAATCCCCTCCTGGAATCTAGCAGCAACCTGATTTTCCCAATCTACTTGCATATTGAAATTCCCCGTGACTATTGTAACATTGCCCTTTTGTATTTTCTATCGTCTGTTGTAATTTGTAGACCACATCCTTACTAATGTTTGGGGAGGGTCCGTATACAACTCCCATCAAGGTATTTTTACCTTTGCAGTTCCTTAGTTCTACCCATAATGATTCAACATTTTCTGACCCTTTGTCACCTCTTTCTAATAATTTGATTTCTTTTTTTACCAACAGAGCCATGTTACAACCTCTGCCTACCTGCCTGTCCTTTCAATACAATGTGTATCCATGGACGTTAAGCGCCCAGCTACAAACTTCTTACAGCCATGATGCCTACAGCATCACACATGCCAATCTGTAACTGTGCTACAAGTTCCTCTACCTTATTCCGTATACTGCATATATTCAAAACTAACACCTTCAGTCCCGTATTCACCTTTTTGATTTTGTCCGCCTTTTACATTGTATCTCATCCTGTTGACTGCAATTTTGCCCTGTCATCAGCCTCTCCTTGCAAGGAATCTCACTATACATTGCCTCTATTTATAAAACAACTACATCATCCTCAGCATTATCACTCTGGTTCCCAGCCCCGTACCAATCTAGTTTAAAACTTCCCGAACAGCGCACCAGCCCACAAGGATATAGGACCCCCTCAGGTTCAGAGGTTCATTTATTATCAAAGTATTCAACTCTGAAATTCTTCTTCTCCAGATAGCCGCGAAACCAGGAAAAAAACGGCAGCACGAACATCAACACCGCCCCCCCAAACCCGCACATGAAAAATCAAGAAAGATCGGGCAAAAAACACAGTAATATAGAAAAACTGTAAGACTGATGAAAAGTCTATAGTCCAAGTCCATATCCAAAATACAGAAAACTTGGGCAACCTGTCCCTGGTGTACAGGTCGCACCTTCCCCAGAGAGATCCGAATGATCCTTGTGCCCTGCACCAGTTCCTCAGCCATACATCCACCTGCCAAATCATCCGAGTCTTACCCTCACTGGCACGTGGCACAGCCAGCGATTACTACCCTGGAGATCCTGTTTATCAGCTTTCTACCTAGCTCCCTAAAATCTCTCTTCAGGACCATCTGACCTTTTCAATGTTGATTGCAGACCTGACTGAAAGATAGCTCCTTTTACACACTCCCTCAGTGACCTGCCTGTCCTTTCAATATAATGTGTATCCTTGGACATTAAGCTCCCAACTATAATCTTTCAGCCACGACTCAGTGATGCCCACAAAGTCATACCTGCCAATTTCTAACTGCTATAAGACCATTTACCTTATTCTGTTTACTGCGTACATTGAAATTTAACACTTTCTGTCCTGAATCCACTATTTTCGATTTTTCCCCTTTTACTCAGCAACTCATCCCACTTGCTGCAATTTTGCCCTCTCATCTCTCTGTCTTTCCTGACAGTCTCACTACACACTGCCTCCGCTTGTAAACCAAACACCTTATCCTCAGCCCTATCCCTCCGGTTCCCATCCGCCTGCCAAATTAGTTTAGGCAAAAGGAAAATATGAGAGTGACCATCCCGCACATGTCAGGGAAGGATATGGAAGCTTTAGAGAGGGTGCAGAAGAGATTTATCAGGATGCTGCCTGGTGTTCCACAGGGGTCGATGTTGGGAGCACTTCTTTTTATACTATATATAAATGATTTAGATAATGGAATAGGTGGCTTTGTTGCCAAGTTTGCAGATGATATGAAGATTGGTGGAGGGGCAGGTAGTGTTAAGGAAACAGATAGGATGCAGAAGGACTTAGACAGAATGGGCAAGGAAGTGGCAAATGAAATACAATGTTGGAAAATACATGGTCATGCACTTTGGTGGTAGAAATAAATGTGCGGACCATTTTTTAAATGGGGAAAAAATCCAAGAATCTGAGATGCAGAGGGACTTGGGAGACCTTGTACAGAACACCCTAAAGGTTAACTTGCAGGTTGAGTTGGTGAGGAGGAAGGCAAATGCCATGTTAGCATTCATTTCAAGAGGTCTAGAATACAAGAGCAAGGATGTGATGCTGAGGCTTTATAAAGCTCTGGTGAGGCCTCACCTTCAGTACTGTAAATAGTTTTGGGTAGAAAAGATGTGGTGGCATTACAGAGGGTCCAGAGGAGGTTCACAAGGATGATCCCAGGAATGAAAGGATTATCTTACGAAGAAAGTTTGATGGTTCTGGGTCTGTAGTCACTGGAATTCATTAGGATGAGGGGGGATCTCATTGAAACCTTTCGAATGTTGAAAGGCCTAGACAGAGTAGATGTGTAAAGGATGTTTCCCATGGTGGGAGAGTCTAGGACAAGAGGGCACAGCCTCAGGATAGAGGGGCACCCTTTCAAAACAGAGATGCGCAAAAATTTCTTTCTCCAAAGAGTGTTGAATTTGTGGAATTTGTTGCCGTACGCAGCTCTGGAGGCCAGGTCGTTGGGTGTATTTAAGGCCGAAATTGATAGGTTCTTTATTGGACATGGCATCAAAGGTTACGGGGAGAGGGCTAGGAACTGGGGTTGGACAACAAGGATCAGCCATGATTGAATGGCGCAGCAGACTCAGTGGGCCAGATGGCCTAATTCTGCTCCTATGTCTCATGGTCTTATGGACTAGCGAGCATATCTCGAGCATATCTTATGAGTATAGGTTAAGTTAGCTTAGGCTTTTTGCTTTGGAGAAGAGGATAAGAGGTGATTTGTTAAGGGTGTACAAGATGTATAGATAGAGTAAGAAAATTTTTCAGACTACGGAAATGGCTAATAAAAGGGGGTGCAACTTTAAGGTGTTTGGGGAAAGTATAGGAGGGATGGCAGAGGTATATTTTTCGCCTCAGAGTTGTGGGTACATGGAATGAACTGCCAGGGGTGGTGGAACAGGCAGATACATTAGGGACATTTAAGGAGCTCTTAGATAGGCACATGGATGAAAGAAAAATGGAGATACATGTAAGAGGAAAAGATTAGATTAACCTTAGAGTCGGTTTAAAGAATGGCATAACATTGTGGGCCCAAGTTCCTGTATTGTGCTGTAGTGTCCTATGTTTATATCAACTCTCCAGAGTTAACTTATGAGTCCAGTGCTCCCAGCTCTGCAAGTTCTTCATGATTAGCCAGCACAATTAGCAATTACTTTCCTTCTCATAGGACTCCAATACAGACAAATGCACTCGTGTTGACCCCCAAAGACTGAGTGGGATACTGCAGTTCATACTCACCACTCCTTCCTCTGCTGGGGAATTGTCCCCTACCACCAGCATCACTGGACACCTGAAATACACCAGACTATCGGTTCACTCTCTTATATTTGCAGGCACCTTCGAAAGAGCAGGGCATCGACCGTTCCCCTGCAATTTCTCATATTGTAAAACACAAGCAAAGAGCTTCAAGTAACATGTGAGGGCTCCTACTCAAACTTAACCCTTGGGGGCCATGGGGATCAAGTTCTCACAACAACAAGGGATAATCAGAGGGTCTTATTCGGGTAATTTTAGGACACCCTCATGTAGGATATCAAAGGATTGGGAAGCAACTCATTCCTGCAGTCAATGATAGTACAGTGGCTTGAGAAGGTTAATAACATTAAAGTGGGAAAGTTGCTCTCTCTAAGCTGTCATCTTATAGGAACTCTGTCAATAATTCAATCACAAGGTACTTGCTTATGCGCCCCACCATGACTGACTGCTCAGTTTTAAGTAGGCACTACCTTCACTGATCACATTTCTGTGTTTCCTCAAAGCATTTCAATTGGCACCTTGACTGATTCAGAATGTGTTGTCTATGAACATGCTGCAGCAAGGGAGATACTGGATTTCTGACCCTTGACATTAGTTTGTGAGTATCTCGGCCACTGATGACACTCAGAAGTGTTGCAGTGTATATGGGATTGAAAGCACAGGTTGCTGTTCCATTGCACACAAAGATTACAAATAAACTGATTTACTTGCTTCAATTTGTAAATCTGGGATAGGTAATAATGGCAGTACTGGTGGTGTGTACTGCACGGGAGTCATTGAAATTAAATTTTATCCCAGATTACCCCGTCTGCAGTGTCTGCAATCTGAGGAACTTCAGCTCAGAGTTATTTGAACATTTGAACTAAGGAGGTAGTCAAACCTATTTGTTTGGCAATGATTCATCCTTGGACAGATGTGAGGCAGGAGTACACAACTCCGAATTAGGCAGAGATGCAGTACGAGACAGGCCTTAAAATTCTGCCATTTACCCAACCATATGGATGAGAACCAAACAAAGGATGGGGTAACGAACTACAGGAGGCCATTGAAATGGCAATCAATAAGAAATAAAGTACACCCGCTTCCCAAGGTTACAGCAGGGCTTCACTCCTGTAAACAGCTTGTAACTTGGTCAGCTTAAAAGTCAGAAACATGGCCATAAACTGGGTTCTCACATGGCAGAATATGCCTGCAGCTACCCCTTTCCCCCACCCCCCAGCAGCTGGGAAATCCATCCTGCTGGTCTCCCAAATGCTCATTCATCTGCACAGGTTGTACTTAAGTGAAGAGCTTTGTCAACTGGGAGAAGGGACAGAGTAGCTGGGGAGTTCAAAAACCTATCGATACCTTAAATTGTTCACAGTAATGGGGATATAACCCCCTTGCAATGCGACCAATGACGGGCATGTAAATCTGGCATATCCCTTGCACTGTCAGCTTTGAGAAGGATCAGCCACTACTGTTGGGCAGTATATAATCTCCCTTAGATTATGTGTAGTGAGGGGCATATTCAAACTATGGATAAATGAAGAAGAATATAACAATGAACAACAATTAAGTATTTTAGGATTTCAGACAAAATAGTGAAGTGCAGGAATAAGTGACTGTGGTCAGGCTGTGGAGTTGAAGGCGACGCTAATCTAATAATGTATGGAAGAATGAAGACTTACTGCAGAGTCTTGGCATTGGCTACACTTCCAGGTCTGTTCATTTCCAAATCTCTGCGACTGTAGAGAAAAATTTGCGGAGAAAATTATTTTTAAATAACCTTATTTTGGTCCAATTAAACATAAGATCCACTACAGCCCCATCTTTACAGCTACCTGAATCAATCTGCAATAGTAGAAGCATACTCCCTGCCCATATCTATCCATGCAGTGTTATCTCAATTGAGGTGTATTGATAGCAGTATTTTTAAAGTTTAATTTAAAAGGACACAAACTTCACTGGGAAGGCCAGTATTTACCATCCTCCTAAATTATCTTATGTAAGGTGATGGCTAGCTGCTCTCTTGAACAACTACAGTTTGTTGATTAAGTTTTATTCAATATGGATAATTCCATACTTTAATTCCCTTGAATTATTGTATTGTTTTGCTTGCTTGGAGATGTGTCTGGCATAATGTTGTCTTTATTGGTATATATCGGTGGTAGCTTTATCTGTGTGGGGTGTATCTAAGACAGAGGTGAAGTTGCGATGTTATACCCTGCACGGAGGGCACTCATAACAGTGATGACCACATTGCGGTTTCTCAGTTTGATCCAAAGATCTTGATGGGGGTTATTTACAAGCCTCAGAACAGTAGACAGGATGTGGTCTACAAATTACAGCAGGAGATAAAAAGAGCATGTCAAAAAGGCAATGTTATGTTTGTCATGGGGGATTTCAATATGCAGATAGATTGGGAAAATCAGGTTGATGCTAGATCCGAAGAGAGAATTTGTGGACTGCCTCTGACATGGCACTTTTGAGGAGCTTGTGGTTGAGACCACTGCAGGATCAACAATTCTGGACTGGGTGTTGTATAATGAACCAGATATGATTAGGGAGCTTAAGGGACTGGAAACCTTAGGTAAGTAATCATAGTATGATAGAATTTATGACTCTCTTGGCAGCGCTAGATGGAGGTGGTCATACTTTGGCTGAGCTCTGGACATATTTCAATTTTCTTATCACCCTTCTATTATATACATATCAAAGAGTCTTTAACACTTTTACATGTTTGAATTCTGAATTCTAATCGACGGAAATGACCTCCAGACTAAGAAAGGCATTAGCCGAAGGCAAAGAATTCGGTAATGGAAACGGGAAGAAAGGACATACTTTCGATCAACCTAAACAGCCTCAACTTACTTTGCAAGCTATCTCGAATTTATTGGATGAAAAACTCGACAAGAGATTCACTATATTGGAAGTAATGTTGAAGGAGCATCAAAGTAAATTGATAGCACTTGGAAAAGAGAGCGAAAAACAGCAAAGGCAAATTTCAGAGCTTACTGAAGCGGGGAAACAGAGAGATTCCAGAATGAATTCTTTGGAAAAGAAATTAAATTTGACTACTCGTACATTGGAGCAGTATAAAGACAGGATTATTGATTTGGAGAGTCATAACCACAGACAGAATTTGCGAATAATAGGACTTAGTGAAGACGTTGAGAGCAGGGACCTTACTAAATTTTTTTCTCAATTCTTAATGGAAGTCTTTGGCTCGGAGGTCTTCTTCTCTCCTCCGGTTCTCAATCGCATGCATCAATCACTAGGACCCAAACCATCGAAAGAGTTAAATCCGCGTCCTGTAATTCTTCGATTTCACTATGTGAGTATTAAGGAGCACTTAATTTGAATTGCTCGTCGGAAAGGAATTATTGTACATCAAGATCTTAAGTCTTGTTTGGTTGAAGATTATTGACCTGAGGTATTGCAAGAAAGATCGTGTTTTAAATCGGTATGTCGGAATTATATCAAAGGAATTTTTGACTGACTCTGCTATACCCCGCTCGCTTAAGAGTTGCTTTACCCGATAATTCGATTAAATAGCTTAAATCCATGGATGACGCACAACCATTTCTCGAAGCACATTCCTTGAGCTCGGATGTTTAATAAATTTACCGTTCCTTTAAGTTTGTATACACCTAGTTTATTAGTTAATAACCAGCTTATAGATTTGGACATTTTAAGTTCGTAGAGCTTTGCCCTTGGGCTGAGTCCTGTGGTACTTTGTTTTGGCTTATGCCTGCTCTATGTTAATGTCCCTTTCCTTTTCCTTGATTATTTTTTTTTTAATTTTTAGTTGTCCGTTTTAGAAAATTATTAAGACTCTGACTTGGTGATTATTTGATTTTTCTTGAAATATTATTAAGATTGTACTCTGTTTTATTTCTTAAAACCAGGTCTTTTAAAATGGTTGGCAAAGGGTTGTTTTTTTTTCCATCTAACTGTGTTTGGCATGCCTTTTGCAATGTTTAGACTATGGGTGTCTTTTTTTTTATTTTTTAGAATTTGGAGACTTGCTGTCATGAGAGATGGGATGGTTCTTAGATAGTTTACTGGCTGCCTATTGGCCAGGTTTCGGGGCTTTGTGGGAGGGGGAGGGGGTTACTTTTAGTTCAGTATTTTACACTTGGGCTAATTTGAAACGACAAAAATGTCTGTATTGTCGTAACTTCCTGTTCCCCTTTAAACTTTTGTTCCTCTTCCTGATTCATGAATTTCCTATGCAATTTGGTTAATACTTTACTTAGTATATGGTTTATTTAAGGAAAATGGATAATATTAATAACTTTATTTCATGGAACACGTATGGTTTGAATCATCCAATTAAATGGAAGAAGATTTTTTAAGTTTTTCATAGATTGAATGCTCAGATTATTTTTGCGCAGGAGACTCGTGAGGAAGGAGGATAATCAGTGTTTTTTTAGGTTTTGGAAAACAGTTTCACTCAAACTCATCGACCAAAGTGAAGGTGTTTCCATTTTTATAGATCCTTCATTACGTTCATTATGTTATAATTATGATATAATCTCAGACCCATATGGTAGATTTCTATTAATTACTGGTTTACTTTATAACCAAAAAGTAATTTTGGTTAATGTTTATGCACCAAATATTGATTATCCTGAACTCTTTAAGCATTTATTTGTATATCTTCCCAATTTAAATGAATATATGTTAATAATGAGCGGTGATTTTAATTGTTGTTTGAATCCTATGATGGATAGGTCTGTGCCCAATCAGGTACTTACAAACAAATCTGCTATTTTTATTAATTCTTTTTTAGTTGACTCCGGAATTTTAGATGTTTGGAGGTTTTTGCATCCTAATGATAAAGAGTTCTCTTTCTTTTCTCATATATATCATAATTACTCTAGAACCGATTACTTCTTTATTGATTCTCGATTAGTTTCATTTGTCACTACCTGTGAGTATGACACAATCGCCATTTCCGACCATGCGCCTTTGAAATTATCAGTTAAATTCAGGGATGCAATTTTTAGTACTAGACAATGGTGGTTCAATTCTATTTTGCTTCAGGATTTAAATTCTGATAATTTCATTAAAGAAAAGATTACATTTTTCTTTTCATCTAACTCAACGGAAGAAACTTCCAGTGGGATATTATGGGATACCTTTAAAGTATATATCCGTGGGCAAATTATTTCATACTCTGTGGAGTGAAAAAACGTATTAATAGTGAAATACGTACATTGGCTAATAAGATTAAAGAAATTGATAAAAAATATTCTATTGCTCCTAATCTGGAGCATTATAAAGAGAGAGTTGAACTTCAGATGCAACATAGTTTGTTATTAACATCCCCGATTAAAAATCAAATAGTTAAAATTAAGAGTCAATTTTACATACATGGTGATAAATCAGGTAAATTACTGGCTAATCAATTGAAAGCTGCTTTGGTGAAACATCAGATTAATAAAGTTCATAGATGGAATGTAATTTGATGGTTGACCATGATGAAATTAATAAATCTTCTCAAAAATTTTATACCAATTTATATCAATCAGAATTTCCTGATGATCCTACCTTAATGCATGAATTTTTAAGGAAACTAAATATTCCAAAATTACCAGCTGATGAACGTTTAGCATTAGATGCACCCATTACTGAGGAGGAAATAAAGAAAGCAATTTTTTCGATGAATTCTGGTAAAGCACCTGGCCCGGATGGGTATACAATTGAATTTTATAAATCTTTTTCAGACTTACTTTCTCCCTGGTTACATAGAGTTTTTAAAGATGCATTACCACAATCCTTTTATGAAGCATCTATCTCTTTAATTCCATAGAACCATAGAAACTACAGCACAAAACAGGCCTTTTGGCCCTTCTTGGCTGTGCCGAACCATTTTCTGCCTAAAATTCCTAAAAAAGATAAAGATCCCACTGAATGTGCATCATATAGACCTATATCTTTGTTGAATGTGGATTCTAAAATCTTTTCCAAAATATTAGCAATTAGAATAGAGAAGGTACTACCACAAATTGTCTCCAAAGATCAGACAGGATTTATTAAAAATTGTTACTTACATCTTAATGTTAGGAGGTTAATGAACATTGTATACACTACTTCAGTTAAAACTCCAAAATGCGTTATTTTGCTTGACGCCGAGAAGGTATTTGGTAGACTTGAATGGGAATATTTATTTAATATACTTGAGAAATTTAATTTCAGCTCAAAATTTATATCTTGGATTCAACTGATATATTGTACACCTCTGGCTGCCAAATTTACCAAGAATCAGAAATCCCATTTTTTTTTTAGGCTTTTCTGAGGTACTAGACAGGGCTGTCCTTTAAGCCCTTTACTATCTGATATTGCCCTGGAGCCCTTGGCAATTGCTATTCATGATTCACCTAATATATTTGGCATTATTCATGGGGATGGGACGCATAAAGTATCACTATATACAGATGACCTGTACTATATATCTCTAACCCAGAGAAATCCATTCCTGCAGTAATAACACTATTTGCTCAGTTCTGTAGTTTTTCTGGTTACAAACTGAATCTTGATAAGAGTGTGCTTTTCCAATTAAATATGCAAGTTCCAATTTATAGACAATCACCATTTAGATTGGTTACTGATTATTTTATTTATTTGGGTGTTAAATTTACTAAGAAACATAAGGATCTATTTAAAGATAATTTTTTACCCTTAATTGATCATGTTAAACAACTGTTTACTAAATAGTCCCCATTGTCCTTATCTTTGATTGGTCAAATTAATACTATTAAGATGATTATTTTACCTAAATTTCTGTATCTATTTCAGGCAATATCAATTTTTATCCCTAAATCCTTTTTTGATATTGATTCTAAAATTTCTTCATACAGTATATATGGCAGAATAGAAATCCCAAGTTAAGTAAGAAATATTTACAGAAATCAAAAAAGGAATGCGGTTTGGCTTTGCCGAATCTTAGATTTTACTACTGGACAATTAACATTCGATATTTAATGTTTTGGACACAAGAGTTGGATGAAACTCAGTGTCCACAATGGATGAACCTCGAGCCGGAGTCTGTACAGGGATTTTCACTGGCTTCTATTCCAGGAGTTGCACTTCCCTTTGCACTTACTAAATTGAATAAACAAATGATAAATCCAATAATTAAACATACAATACGAATACGGTTTCAATTTCATAACTTTTTTGGATTGAATAAATTTATCCTGTCAAGTTCTATTATATCTAATTTTTTCTTTCGACCATCTAGAATTGATCAAGCTTTTGTTCTATGGAAAACAAAGGGAATAATATGTTTTCGTGATTTATTCATGGATGATTGTTTTCTGTCTTTTGAACAGTTGTCTAATAAATATAATTTGCCTAGATCACACTTTTTCAGATATTTACAGATTAGAAACTTTCTGAACGCTACTTTATCCACCTTTCTGATATTGCATCAAATTGAAGTTACAGAAAAAATTTTAGGTTTAAACCCCTATCAGAAGAGTTTAATAGCAATTATTTTTGATCTGATTATGAAAATACGTCTAGGTACATCTGATAAAATTAAGAATGAGTGGGAAAGAGAACTTCAAATATCTTTATCTACAGAGAAATGGGAGAAAATTCTTCAATTAGTTAATACTTCCTCATTGTGTGCCAGACACACCTTGATACAATTTAAAGTGGTTCATAGAGCTCATAATCCAAGGATAAGTTAGCTCATTTTTACTGCCACATAAATCCCTTTCTGAATCCGTTGCAGTAATTTTTCTGTTCATGTAAAGAGGAGCGGAGTTAACGACAAATAATAATTTTAGCCGATGCTTTGTTTGCTTTTTTTTAGTTTAGTTTTTTTTTAGTTTGTGGTTTTTTTGTCTCTCTCTTTATAAAATATCTTTTTCATGGTCAGTTACTATGAGATTGGGAGGCTAAACTATATTTGTTACTTGGAATCTGTGCTTTTACATGTTAACTGTTATTATTGTAATCCTGATTATGTTTATTAATTTTGAAACTTAATAAAAAGATTGAAAAAGAAAAGAAAGAAAAGAATTCACCCTGTAATTTGAAACGGAGAAGTTAAAATCAGATGCATCAGTATTACACTGCAGTAAAGGAAATTACAGCGACATGAGAGAGGAACTGGCCAAAGTTGATTGGAAGGGGACACTAGCAGGGATGACGACTGAGAAGCAATGGCTAGAGTTTCTGGAAGCAATTTGGTAGTGCAGGATAGATACATCCCAAAGAAGTAGTATTCTAAAGGCAGGCAAAGCCAACATTAAAGCAAATGAGAGGGCATATAATAGAGCAAAAATTAGTGGGAATTTACAACTGAAAAAAAACATGGGTGGGGGGGGTAAGATGAAACATGAAGGCAAGTTAGCCAAAAATATCAAAAGTGTTACCAAAAGTGTTTTTCATATATAGAAAGAGTAAAAGAGAGGCGAGAGTAGATATTGAACCACTGGAAAATGGAGACAAGGGAACAGTGGAAAAATTGAATAAGTAGTTTGCATCAGCCTTCACTGTGGAAGGTGCCAGCATTATGCTGCAAGTTGGAGTGCGTCAAGGGACAGAAATGAGTGCAGTTGCTATTACTAGGGAGATGGTGCTTGGGAAACTGAAAGGTCTGAAGGTAGATAAATCACCCGGACCAAATGGACTACAGGCTGTGTGTGTGTGTGTGTGTGTGTGTGTGTGTGTGTGTGTGTGTGTGTGTATGTGTGTGTGTGTGTGTGAGAGAGAGAGAGAAATAGAGAGAGAGGGAGGGAGAGAGAGAGAGAGAAAGAGAATGAGAATGGATGAATGTGTGTATGGTAGTTAACAGGGCTTCATTGTCCTTTCAGAAATCTGAGATATTTCCAGATTATCATGTGGTTTGGAAGGAAACACGCTGATAATGATTCCTCTCCATGTCCCCCTCTGCACACCCCACCCAAGTGATAGAGGTTGCAATTTGAAGTTGGCAAAGAAACCTTGGCAAATTGCTGCAGAGGATTTTATAGAAGCTATACATTGGCAGCCACGGTGCATGTGGGTGGATGACAGTCCTTTGTCCGGATTGTGTCAAATTTCCCGACACTGTTAGGGAACCACTCCCCCAACTGGGGGAGCATTACTTTGCAGACTTGAGTTCTACACTATAGATCGTGGATACCTTGGGAAGGCCGGAAATGAGCTACTTCTTATTAGCCTCTGATCTGCTCATTTCACCACTGTACTTACACTGCTGGCTTCGTTTAATTTATGGTCAACACGCTGTGGAATGGTGGGGGACAGAAGTGGGGGGGAGGTGTATTACCAACACAAATACAATTGAATGGTTGGCTGAACACCCTCCTACCACTTATCAGGCCCTGACTTCAATTACTTAGGTTTCCTGCATGCACACCACACAGCAACTCACTTGCTATCTGAGAGGCTGTGAACTGTAATCAATAGCATCAATGAACATTCACACTTCCGATCTTATCGCTGGAAGTGGGATTCAGGTGAAGAAGTTAATGATGGTTGGGGGTACCTGAGACACTGCCCAGATGAACTTGTATGACAGCACACTGAAACTGAAGTGTAGGCACAGTACGTCCCACTGTGGAGAGCATTCTAACTGGCTGCATCACTGCCTGGTATGGCAGGGCCTCTGCACAGGATCAGAAAAGGTTGCAGAGGGTGCCTAACTCAGCCAGCTCCATCAAGGGCACTAGCCCCCCGAGCACTGAGGACATCTTCAAACAGGCAATGCCTCAAAAAAGCAACATCCATTATTAAGGACCTTCACCACCCAGAACATGGCCTCTTCTCATTACTACCATGAAACAGGAGGTGAAGACACATGCTTAACATTTTAGAAACAGCTTCTTCCCCTCCGCCATTAGATTTCTAAATATATGATGAACCCATGAATACTACCTCACTACTTTTGCTTTCTTTTTGAATTACTTATCTTTTTCAAATATACTTTCATATTTAATTTATAGTACATATGAAAAGTGTTTCTAAATTGATGGTTGTACTGAGTACTGCCAGTGATGGTTACCTGTTGTACATGTTCCAGAATAGCTGCAGATTGGTTTGGTTAACGTTAGCTCCTATCTGCTGTCGCAGGCTCTGCACGAGCTCCGTACTGTTCATTAATTCCTCCTGTGACGAGGGATGGAAATGCAATTACACACACTGCACTAGGCTTTGACCAGAAAAACATTTCTCAGAAGGCAGTGAGTCAGTGCTGGGCATTACTAGCTGGGTACGTTTTACCGTGGTAGCTCACCCATGGAAATACACCGAGGAGCTTCATTGTTAGCTTTTTATTACAAACTGATTGTTCTTGGAATGGCATGAGGGAAGGGGAGGGGGCAAAGTTCTGACAGCCAGCTGTTGTCCTTAAATCGATTTTTCTAACTGTCATCAGCCGATTCAACAAAGAAAGCCCATCCACACTATCATACACATCTCAGAATGCTTCATATCTGCCTGTTACCATAGACACTTGGCAGCAATATGCAATAATGACGCCTATCGGTTTGGCAATTGGCATCCACCCACAGACACAACAGGAGTAGCAGTAGCCCCCCCCCCCACCCCGCCAACCCCACAAGCCTAGCCCACCATTCAATATGACCACAGACAATTTACCCCAGGGCTCAACTCCTCTTCTGCGCCAGCTACTCAAAGCTCTCAGTTCCGCAGTCTTCCAAAAATTTATCTACCTCCTCTTTAAATACCTTCAGTGACCTAGCCTTCACAATCCTCTATAGTGAACGCCAGAGATTCGCCAACCTATAAGAGACAAAATTTCTATGCACCTCAGTCCATCTTATAACTATATCCCCTTGTTTGAGACTCTTCCACAAAAGGAGCATCTCAGTATCTCCCTAGCATGTCACATAGGATCTATAATCTCTCAATAAGATTACTTATTCTTCTAAATCCTAAAGATTGAAGACTTAACATTTTTAGCTGCTTATGAAAGGAAAGTTCTTTCATCCTATGAATTAGCTCAGTGAATATGCAAACAATGGTCTACTGTTATCAATCCTATCTTCGTACAAATCCACTCTCAATTTCCAAGGTAAACACAAGGAATTCTGCAGATGCTGGAAATTCAAGCAACACACATCAAAGTTGCTGCCTGGCCTGATACGTTCACCAGCAACTTTGATGTGTGTTGCTTCAATTTCCAATGAATTTGACACTCAAAAGTTTGGAATAGGATGACATGCATGGCAGAAAAAAAGGTAATGGCAAATAGCAATTTTTACTGAAATGGTCTACTGCATCCTGATCTTTATTCACTGAGGGGAAACGTGCTGATTTTGCTTTGTTAAAATCCTCTGAGTATGTTTAAATCTTGCACTCTAATATTTCGAAGTGAGCACAGCTGATTCTCCAGGGTGTGCGCTGTACAAATAGGCTAGCTTTCCACCCATCGGACATCATGTTGAAGGAAAATTCAGTTTTCCTTTCAAATAGCTTAGAAAAAAATAATTACCGCTTCAGTCACTTCCAAACCCAACTTCTGCAGTGTAAGATAATTAATTACACTGTTTATTAACATGTACATTTTAAATGCCACACAGTATTCTGCCCACCCCATCGCATCCTGCACATGACTAGGGTTATTTGTACTTGGGTTTCACCCACAGGTCCCCCTCCAGTGAGAGCCTTTCTAAAGCCCCTTTTCAACATGACATTGGTGGGAACTTTTATTTGACACCAGCCTAACCAATCCCCCCCCCCCCCACCCCGCTCAGCAGGCCACAGGTCGGGGGAATAGGTAGCTGGTCTCAAAATGGGTAGAAGAGGTCTGGAATTAAATGTCAGCTGGGACTGAGAGTGCCTTCCCAATTTAAAATCAAAGTGAAACATTCAAGAGTAATTATTTTTTAAAACTAAGATCAGCAAATCTCACTCCAGTGAGCAAGAGTTGACCAATCTGGGACTAGCTGGCAAAGTGTTCCTATTAGATGGCAATCACAATCAGTGCAATGCTTTAAGCAGTCAGCTGGAGGATCGGGGTTCAATTCCCACTGCCGTCAGTAATAAGTTTGTATGCTCTCCTTGAGACCACACGCTTCCTCTGAGTGCTCTGGATTCCTCTCACATTCCAAAGACACATGGTTAGAGTTCATAAGTTGTGGGTATGCGACGTTGAAGCTGGAAGCACTTGTGGGCTGCCAGCACAATCCTCGTTGACTTGATTTGACATAAATGATGCATTTCACTGTATCTTTTGATGCACATACGTCAAATAAGCTTAATCTAATCTAAAGCAGGAAGCCAAGCCTTTGCTGCTCAAGTAGTATCAGCTTACCTGGCTGCAGAGGTGTGACAGGACAGTGTCAGGGAGTGAGCTGGTCAGACCCGAGAGCTGTCAACAAACAGAAGAGCAATGAGCTTCACTCTCTGCATTCTCCAGTCTCCAGACGACAACATTTCTCTACACCAATCCACTATCTAAACTAAACCTGCAGAGGAACCATGAATATGGATTCATACAATTCCACTTTCAACTCTGAAATAAAAGACAATGTAGTTAAGTTGTTATGGTACCATTGCCCTAATTAGGACTTTAGTATTTCAGTTTTATGTTAATCCACTTTTGAATATTATTTTTCCATTTTCAATTCTATTCAGCAGAATTAGATATTTCAGTACTTCAAAGAACATTCAAGAGTATTTATCAAGTGCAAGTAAACAGAATAATCACCAACTCATTCATTATTTCTTTGACTAAATCTTTACATTCTTCCAATTGCAAACTCTTTGTGTTTTTCAACGCAGTTTTTATGGACTGGCCTTTTCCAGAACAGACACACTACTGACCTGCTCATCCCACAGCAAGAACTGATCAGGGAATGACACAAGAATTTCCTTGCGACATGGGGTGGGATGTGGCAATCAGATCATTGAGTCTATCCCCGCTCCATTGTCCTGTGTATCCTTCTACAATCCATCCATCATTTCCCTTCTGATTCTACCTCAGTAGCCAGTTAACCTACCAGAATGATGGCTACTTGAAAGCAAAAATTGACATTTTTAAATCAAGTGAATAAAAACGTGGATACTGCATGCCTAATCATTGGAGTTTTATTCATTAAAACTGAAAAGTCAAGGGATATAGGTCATAATTTAAATTCATGAATAGGTTCTGGTCCACAAGCCATTCCCAGCTAGTAATCATTCTACACTTCATGGGTCCAAAATATTTGAGATGTGAAAGGGCCACGTTTAGGATGCAGTAGAAGCAGAGGCAGAGCAGAGGTCTTTCAATCTAGTGCATTGATTACTAAAGCTTCCTCTTTAGTTGCACTTCCTCTCCATGGCCCAAGTTAAGAGTTGAAATAGGTCAGATTTAAGCATCCTATCGAAATATAAACCAATTCAGTAACTCTTTTAAATTCCTGATTTTGACTCCTGACTTTATTACAAGCATTTAATTTGCTTTGAAAACAACATTAGTAATGGGTCATTTCTGTCATTCAGCTTAAAATAGTCAAAGAACAAGATGGTGTGGCATTCTGCTACATATTGCAATTGAATAGCTGTGTGCACTGACCTTAGTTGCTGCCCAATCAATCCAACCCTTTCCACAGGGATCAATGTTGACAAGGACCAATCCCTCCACCAGATCTGGGAAAATTAACTGAAAGAACACACAGCTGTCAGTCCAGCATAACCAGTGATAGGAATAATAGATTGAAAGAGTCTTGCACAAGACAGACACTTCAAATTTTAGAAACTTTTTGCACAGTTTACAGGAAGTGAGATAAAAAAACAGGGCCTATTCAATGCCTACATACTACCTCTGTAATCTTCTGCACCCACTCCCCAACTGACTGACCAATCAAGTCCCACAGCAATAATGGTGCCTTTAATGAAGAACCACAACACCACAAGTTTGTGGAAAGTGTTGAGGGCAGTTGGGGAAGAGAGGGTAAGGTTGGAGGTTCAGAGTGGATACTAAATAGAAACATAGAAGCATAGAAACACAGAAAACCTACAGCACAATACAGGCCTTTCGGCCCACAATGCTGTGCCAAACTTACTTTAGAAGTTACCTAGGGTTGCACAGTCCTCTATTTTTCTAAGCTCCACGTATCTATCCAGGAGTCTCTTAAAAGACCCTATCGTATCCGCCTCCACCACCGTCGCCGGCAGCCCATTCCACATCCTCACCACTCTCTGTGTAATAAACTTACCCCTGACATCTCCTCTGTACCTACTTCGAAGCACCTTAAAACTGTGCCCTCTTGTGTTAGCCATTTCAACCCTGGGAGAAAGCCTCTGACTATCCACACAATCAATGCCTCTCATCATCTTATACACCTCTATCAGGTCACCTCTCATCCTCTGCCGCTCCAAGGAAAAAAGGCCGAGTTCATTGAACATATCCCCAATCCAGGCAGCATTCTTGTAAATCTCCTCTGAACCCTTTCTATAGTTTCCACATCCTTCCTGTAGTGAGGTGACCAGAACTGAGCACAGTACTCCAAGTGGGTCTGACCAGTGTCTGATATAGCTATAACATTGCCCCTCAGCTCTTAAACTCAATCCCATGTAGATTAGATGAAGACTAATGAACCGTATGCCTTCTTAACCACAGCTGCTTTGAGTGTCCTATGGACTCGGAGCCCCAGATCCCTCTGATCCTTCACACTGCCAAGAATCTTACCATTAATACTATATTCTGCCATCATATTTGACCTTCCAAAATGAACCACCTCACACATATCTGGGTTAAACTCCATCTGCCACTTCTCAGCCCAGTTTTGCATCCTATCAATGTCCCGCTGTAACCTCTGTCAGCCCTCCACACTATCCACAACACCCCCAACCTTTGTGTCATCAGCAAATTTACTAACCCATCCCTCCACTTCCTCATCCAGGTCATTCATAAAAATCACGAAGAGAAGGGGTCACAGAACTGATCCCTGAGGCACACCACTGGTCACCAACTTCCATGCTGAATATGACCTGTCTACACCACTCTTTGCCTTCTGTGCGCAAGCCAATTCTGGATCCACAAAACAAGGTCCCCCTGGATCTCATGCCTCCTTACTTTCTCAGTAAGTCTTGCATGGGTTACCTTTATCAAATGCTTGCTGAAATCCATATACACTACATCTACTGCTCTACCTTCATCAATGTGTTTACTCACATCTTCAAAAAATTCAAGCAGGCTCGTAAGGCATGACCTGCCTTTGACAAAGCCATGCTGACTATTCCTAATCATATTATGCCTCTCCAAATGTTCATAAATCCTACCTCTCAGGATCTTTTCCATCAACACCAACCACTGAAGTAAGACTCACTGGTCTATAATTTCCTGGATTACCTCTACTTCGTTCTTTGAATAAGGGAACAATATGTGCAACCCTCCATTCCTCCAGAACCTCTCCCATCCCCAATTATCATGCAAAGATCATTGCAAGAGGTTCAGCAATCTCCTCCCTCACCTTCCACAGTAGCTTGGGGTACATCTCATTTGGTCCTGGAGACTTATTCAACTTGATGCTTTCCAAAAGCTCCAGCACATCTTCTTCTTAATGTCTGTATGCTCAAGCTTTTCAGTCATTGTAGGGATGTAAGTCATCCCTACAATCGCCAAGATCCTTTTCCGTAGTGAATACTGAAGCAAATTTCAGTACTCATTATGTATCTCTGCTATCTGCTCCGGTTCCATACACACTTTTCCACTGTCACACTTGATTGGCCCTATTCTCTCACATCTTATCCTCTTGCTCTTCACATACTCGTAGTTGGGGTTTTCCCTAATCCTGTTCACCAAGGCCTTCTCATGGCCCCTTCTGGCTCTCCGAATTTCATTCTTAAGCTCCTTCCTGCTGGCCTTATAATCTACTAGATATCTATCATTATCTAGTTTTTTTAACCATTCGTAAGCTTTGCTTTTCTTCTTGACAAGATTTTCAACAGCCTTTGTACACCATGATTATACCATACCATCCTTTCCTTGTCTCATTGGAACGTACCTATGCAGAACCCCACATAAATATTTCCACACTTGCTACATTTCTGCCGTACATTTCCCTAAGTACATCTGTTTCCAATTTATGCTCCCAAATTTCTGCCTGATTGCTTCATATTTCCCCTTACTCCAATTTAACACTTTCCTAAATTGTCTGTTCCTATCCTTCTCCAATGCTATGGTAAAGGAGATAGAATTGTGATCATCAGATACTACATAAATAATTTAAAGTTAAGTACAGTTTGCAAATATAAGGATAAAGCTACGCTTAGACACTCACAGCAAACTTGGCCAGGATGTAGGCCCCAGCCCCCACTCCGATTCCAACAATACTCTTAAATCTGGAAGAAAATAAGACTTCATGTTAAGATTTGAGTCAACCAGATGAAATAGTTGGTCAGCATGGTCTACCTTGTCCGCAAAAGGTTTAATCTAAAGTGCGGACCACAAAGGTTTGCATCGTACTAACAAATCTATCTTGCTGGATTATCCAGCTCACCCTGTCCACCACATACCCTCTGCAGAGTTTCAGTCTAAGAACTCCAGAAGAGTGGGCAATGTATATATATTTTATCACAATGGTCTGCAAAGACAAGGAGAAACAAATGGTATTGTTCCTTTCTGAACTGTATAGATATCCACAAGTTCTGTCTCCATTGAAGCATAAATAATTCACTGCCTTTCCATCTGGGGTTGACAAAACTCTATGACCTCAAGCTGCAGAGTTTTGTAGCATGTACTTAATTCCCATTAATAATGTGTGACATGTAGGTAATTAAGTTGATTCAATTATGGTTATTGGATTTATTGAGTATGCCCGCAAGAAAATGATTCTCAGGGTTGTTTACAGTAACATATATGTACTTTGATAGGAGATTTATTTTAACCAATGACTTTGGATTCTCTTCATTGGTAGTTAACTATCATCACATTTGACAAGCTAGAAAAATTACAAAGATTGTCAATTTCAGAAAAGCTGTCAACTCAGCAATAATTTTCATGACCAAAAACAATTCATCTTATTCCCATAGGTGGAAAACACAAACATAATTGACAGATACTGAAAATCAGTAATAAAAACAGAAGACACTAGAAAATCTCAGCACCTAGGTAGCATCTGTGGAAAAGAAACCAATGAATGATTCAAATCAAAGATCCTTCATCGCAAGTGAGAAAGGGAGAAAACAAAAGAAAGGAAGCTGTAGGCCAGTTAGTCAGACCTCAGTGGTTGGGAAGATGTTGGAGTCAATTATTAAGGATGAGGACTCGGGATACTTGAAGGCACATGATAAAAAAGGCCGTAGTCAGCATGGTTTCCTCAAAGGAAAATCTTGCCTGACAAATCTGTTGATATTCTTTGAAGAAATAACAAGAAGGATAGACAAAGCAGAATTTGTTGATATTGTGTATTTGGATTTTCAGAAGGACTTTTGACAAGGTGTCACACATAAGGTTGCTTAACAAGCTACATGGTATTACAAGGAAAGATTTTAGTATGGATAAAGCAGTGGCTGATTGCCAGGAGGAAAAGAGTGGGTAAAATGGGTACCTTTTCTGGTTGGCTGCCGGTGACGAGTGGTGTTCCACAGGGGTCTGTGTTGGGACTGATTCTTTTTATGTTATATGGTAATGACTTGGAAGATAGAATTGATGGTTTTCTTGCAAAGTTTGCAGATGATATGAAGACAAGTGGAGGGCATGTAGTTTTGAGTAAACAGATCAGCTACAGAAGGACTTAGACAGATTAGGAGAATGGGCAATACAGATGGAATACAGTGTCAGGAAGCATATGGTCATGTACTTTGGTAGAAGAACTGAAACAATTGACTATTTTAGTGAATTGTGTCGAGGCTTGTCGAAAATTGCAGAGAGACATTGATAGGATGCAGAAGTGAGCTGAGGAGTGACAAATAGAGTTCAACCCGGAGAAGTGTGAGGTGGTACACTTTGGAAGGACAAACTCCAAGGCAGAGTACAAAGTGAATAGCAGGCTACTTGGACGTGTGGAGGAGCAGAGGGATCCGGGGGTACATGTCCACAGAAAGTTGCCTCACAGGTAGATAGGGTAGTTAAGAAAGCTTATGGAGTGTTAGCTTTCATAAGTTGAGGGATAGAGTTTAAGAGTTGCGGGGTAATGATGCAGCTCTATAAAACTCTGGTTAGGCCATACTTGGAGTACTGTGTCCAGTTCTGGTCGCCTCACTATAGAAAGGATGTGGAAGCCTTGGAAAGGGTACAGAGGAGATTTACCAGGATGCTGCCTGGTTTAGAGAGTACGCATTATGATCAGAGATTAAGGAAGCTAGGGCTTTACTCTCTGGAGAGAAGGAGGATGAGAGGAGACATGATAGAGGTATACAAGATATTAAGAGGAATAGATAGAGTGGACAGCCAGCGCCTCTTCCCCAGGGTACCACTGCTCAATACAAGAGGACATGGCTTTAAGGTAAGGGGTGGGAAGTTCAAGGGGGATATTAGAGGAAGGTTTATTTACTCAGAGAGTGGTTGGTGCATGGAATGCACTGCCTGAGTCAGCGGTGGAGGCAGAAACACTAGTGAAGTTTAAGAGACTACTAGACAGCTATATGGAGGAATTTAAGGTGGGGGGCTATATGGGAGGCAGGGTTTAAGGGTCAGCACAACATTGTGGGCCAAAGGGCCTTTACTGTGCTGTACTATTCTATGTTCTATTTTCTAAATGGAGAGAAATACAAAAAACAGGTGCAAAGAGAAGTTCTTGTTCAGAAGTCCTTTGACAAGGTACCCCATGCAAGGCTTATTGAGAAAGTAAGGTGGCATGAGATCCAAGAGGATATTGCTTTGTGGATCCAGAATTGGCTTGCCCACAGAAGGCAAAGAGTGGTTGTAGACAGGTCATATTCTGCATGGAGGTTGGTGCTCAGTGGTGTGCCTCAGGGATCTGTTCTGGGGCCCCTTCTCTTCATCAATCCAGATAAGTGTGCGATGGTTCATTTTGGTAGGTCAAATATGATGGCAGAATATAGTATTAATGGTAAGACTCTTGGCAGTGTGGAGGATCAGAGGGATCTTGGGCTCCGAGTCCATAGGGCACTCAAAGCTGCTGTGCAAGTTGACTCTGTGGTTAAGAAGGCCTACAGTGCATTGGCCTTTATCAATTGTGGGATTGAGTTTAGGAGCTGAGAGGTAATTTTGCAGCTATACAGGACCCTGGTCAGACCCCACTTGGAGTACTGTGCTCATTTCTGGTCGCCTCACTATTGGAAGGATGTGGAAACTATAGAAAGGGTGCAGAGGAGATTTACAAGGATATTGCCTGGATTGAGGAGCGTGCCTTATGAGAATAGGTTGAGTGAACTTGGCCTTTTCTCCTTGGAGCGACAGAGGATGAGGGGTGACCTGACAGAGATGTACAAGATGATGAGAGGCATTGATCATGTGGATAGTTGGAGGCTTTTTCCCAGGGCTGAAATGGCTAACACGAGAGGGCACAGTTTTAAAGGTGCTTGGAAGTAGGTACGGAGAAGATGTCAAGGGTAAATGTTTACGCAGAGAGTGGTGAGTGCATGGAATGGCCTGCCGGCGATGGTGGTGGAGGCAGATACGATAGGGTCTGTTAAGATATTCCTGGATAGGTACATGGAGCTTAGGAAAATAGAGGCTATGGGTAACCCTTGGTAATTTTGTTTTTGTAATTTATTTTTTATCGAATTTCATCATTAAACAAATATTTTCATAAGATGTATTTCAGATACTGTACATATATATCATATAATCATATTTGTCACAAATCTCCACATAATATTTATCTGAGATATACACTTACAGAAAGGAGAGAAAAGAAAGAACAATCGAAAAAAGAAAACTATGTACAGAGTAGGGAGTGATCTTTTTTTTACAACATATTCATTGACTTGTGAGAATATAATCAGGCCTATGAGGTGTTATGTAGTTAAACCATTTTTTCCAGTATGAATAAAATTGTTCCAACTTATGATTAACAGACGCTGTTATCTTCCCCATTTTGTAAATGTCCATTGTAATTTCCATCCATACATTTAAAGTTGGGCTCTCCTATGATAACCATTTCCTGGTAAGGGTCTTTTTACCAGCTACCAGCTACCAGCAGTATATTCATAAAATATTTATCTCTTTTCAACCATTCTTGAGGTATAAACCCAAAATACATGGTGTTACTCTCTAAGGGTATCTCACATTTAAAGATGTCTTGTAGGGCATTATGTATCCCACTCCAATAGTCTTTGATAACGGGGCATTCCCAGAAAATATGATAATGGTTTGCATTTTGATTTCCACAATTTCTCCAGCAAACAGGAGGGTTACTATCATAATGGGATTTCTGACAGGGTGTAATAAAATATCATATCATGTTTTTCCACCTGAACTCCCTCCATTTCTGTGAACTGGTACACTTCCATTGATACCTCCATATTATTGTCCAGTCTTCCTCAGATATTATTATGCCTCCTTCCTTCTCCCATTTTGTTTTAATGTATGAAGTCGAATGTGTTGACAAAACCTTATACACGCTTGAAATTATTTTACTACCATCGTCTGAATTATATGCTTTTCTAATTAGCTCTATCAGACATGTACTTGTCTTGGTTAGATTGTTAACCGTCCTATTAACATACTGTCACATCTGTAAATACTGGTAAAAGTCTTGTTTTTCTTATAAGTGTTTCTCTTTGAGCATTTCAAAACTGAACAGTGTTCCTTCTTTCATTATATTGCAAATAGCTGTTATTCCTTTAGCTGTCCAGTCCTTAAATCTAGCATCCAGTTTATTCGGTATAAGATCCGATTCATATGCACACCATTTAATAATTGCAATGTCCCTCTCTCTAGTTTATATTCTTTTATAATAGTTTTCCATATTTTAAGAGTCCATTTCACCCACGGGTTGTCAGTATTATTTATGTAACTTTGTCAGTTGTTATCAGCCAAAATTGCCTGTATGGGGATGGAAAGTATCCTCTCCTCAATGTTTTTCCATTGAGCACCATATGATGGGTTGCACCAGCATATCACGGCTCTCAACTGTGCTGCAAAATAATAATCTCTAAGAGAAGGTAGTCCCCATCCCCTCTTTTCCTTGGCTAATTGAAAAGTTTTGAGATGAACCCTAGGCCTTTTACCTTGCCATATATATCTTGATAGCATCTTGTTCCCTCCCCCTCCCACTTTCAAATCTCTTACTATTTCTTCCTTCAGTTAGTCCTGACGAAGGGTCTCGGCCTGAAACGTCGACTGTACCTCTTCCTAGAGATGCTGCCTGGCCTGTTGCGTTCACCAGCAACTTTGATGTGTGTTGCTTGAATTTCCAGCATCTGCAGAATTCCTGTTGTTTTTGTTCCATTCATTGAATTGATTTTGGTTAATCTCTATTGGTAGGGTCTGAAAGAGATATAGTAGTCTGGGTAGTACATTCATTTTAATTGATTCAATCCTTGAACTGAGACCAAGAAAAGGAATTAGGTTCCATCTTGTTGTATCTTCCTTAATTTTTTATATATAGGCTGATAATTGCATTCTGATAATTTTGCCTAATCTTCTGGCATAATGATGCCCAAACATTTGACGGACTCTGTTTGCCATGCCCAAGGATATCTACTTTCAATTTCTCTTGGTGGGCTATAGTTGGGTTTTATCTATGTTTGATCTTGTATCCTGATAATTGGCCATATTGTTCAAAGGATTGCATCAATTTAGGTAAACAGTATGTTGGTTGCCCTAGATAGATCAAAATGTCATCTGCGTAACAGGCCAATTTATGCTCTGTTCCTTTAATAGTAATTCCCATGATATCTTCATTTTGTCTGATGTATTGAGCTAATAGTTCCAGATATAATGCGAAGAGTAGTGGTGACCACGCACAACCCTGTCTCATGCCCCTTTCTAGGGTAAAACTCTTAGATAAATATCCATAAAAATTGTTAGTGAACACAGCAGGTCAGGCAGCATCTATAGGAAGAGGTACAGTTGACGTTTCGGGCCGAGACCCTTTGTCAGGGGTCAGCCTGAAACGTCAACTGTACCTCTTCCTATAGACGCTGCCTGACCTGCTGTGTTCACCAGCAATTTTTATGTGTGTTGCTTGAAATTCCAGCATCTGTAGATTTCCTCGTCTTTGCGTAGATAAATATCCATTGATTTTAATCCTGGCAGTAGGATTATCATGTAGTGCCTGTATAGTTTTAGTAATTGTGTCATGTAGTCCAAATCTATGTAAAACTCTGTAAAGAAAATTTCAATTAACTGTATCAAATGCCTTTTCAGCGTCCACGTTTCTCACTATTGCTTCAACTTCATTTTTTTATATGATCCATAATGTGAAGTGTCCTTTGTATATTGCCTTGTGTTTGGTGTTGTTCTATAAAACCTGTCTGATCATTATGTATCAGTGTTGGTAGAAACTCTTCTAATTGGTTGGCCATGATGGAGGTAAATATCCAATAATCCACATTAAGAACAGATATTGGTCTTAGTGACCCACATTCCATTCCATTCCACGTTCCTTGCCTTCTTTCGGTGTAGCTGAGATTATCGCCTCCTTCCAGATGGGTGGCATTTGCACCTTTCTTAGAGCCCAGTTCAGTGTGGGGAGTAAAACAGGAACTAACTCACTTCTAAACTCTTTATACCACTCTGCTGTATATCCATCTGATCCTGGTGACTTGCTTAATTTAAGCCCACTAATTACAGTTTTTGGCTCAGCTTCAGTTATGTCAGCAGTCATCGTTCTATTTTGTTCTATGCTTAAAGTGGGTAATTGTAAAGAATTCAGGAAGGTGTCAATTTGGGTTATGCTTCCCCCTGGAACTTTGGAGTATAGAGTTTTGTAAAGCATTTCAAAATCTTCTTGAATTTCACTTAGCTATTTTTTTTATCACTTTTATCCTTGGATCCCTAATTCTATGAATCGTATCTTCTGCTATCTTCTTTTTCAGTTTCCACGCCAGTATTTTCATAGATTTAGATCCACTTTCATAGTGTCAACCCTTAGTAATTTCTAAGATAAGGACATGATCGGGACAGCATTTTGGGCCGAAGGGCCTGTATTGCGCTGTAGGTTTTCTATGTTTCTATCTTTCTATGTTCAGGATTTCCGAAAGGTTAATTTTCAGCTTGAGTCTGTGATGAGGAAGGAAAATGCAACATTTTTCGTTCATTTCAAGAGGACTAGAATATAAAAGCAAGGATGTAATGTTTGGACTTTATAAAGCACTGGCGAGGCTGCACAAGGAGAATTGTGAGCAGTTTGGGCCCCTTATCTTAGAAAGAATGTGCTGAAACTGGAGAGGGTTCAATGGAGGTTCATGAAAATTACTCCAGGATTGAATGGCTTATCACATGAAGTGCATTTGATAACTCTGGGCCTGTATTCAGTCTTTTTCTGCTGAAAAGCCAAAACAGCCAAATTAAATCTACTGTGAGTCAATGTTGTAAAACATGAAAACTTCCAAGCTGGGGAGGGGTGTGAATACTTTTTATATGCACTGTACAACAGGAAGAATTCTGTGGAAATGCCTGGTTGCAAGATTGTGAACATTGGTAAATTAATGAATCTTTCTGAACAAAACCCTATTTTGAATTGTTGGAACAGTTTTACTGGTGGGTTAACATCGAACACGATTCCACCTGACCTGCTGAATATTTACAGAACTATCTCCTTCTATAGCATAACCTTATCATTACTTTGCCTGGCTGACGAACCCTCTGTATAGTGGGGTACACACACATGCACACAAACGGAGGTGGTATTTCTCCCTGACCACTAATTTTAATTCTATTTCCCATTTTATATTCCGACAACTTGCTCCTTGGGCTTCGTTACTGCCACAGTCAGGCCACTCTCAGGTTGCAGAACACCTCACTTCCACCTGGGTAGCCTCCAACCTAATGGCATAAACATCGACTTCTCTAACTTCCATTAATTTCCCCTCTCTTCCCCTTCTCTCTTTTTCAATTCTCCATTCTGGCTCCACTCTTACCCCTTCTCTTCTCTCCTCACCTGCCCATCACCTCCCACTGGTTCCCCTCCTTTGTCCCTTTTCTCCCATGGCCCACTCTCTTCTCCTATCAGGTTCCTTCTTCAGCCCTTTACCTTATCCATCTATCACTTCCCGGATTCTCACTTCGTCCCTTCTCCCCTACCCATCCACCCTCCCCCTCACCTGGCTTCACCTGCCAGTTTGTACTCCTCCCACATCCTTTTGTGCCCTGACAAAGGGTCTCAGCCCAATCATCACCTTTCCTCTGCATGGACGCTGCCCATCCTGCTTAGTCAGCATTGCAGAATGTTTAATCTTACTCAGTGTTTCTAGTACATTGACGGTCTCCTTTGTCTGTCAGGATAAGAATGACAGGTATCAAAGGCCATCCTCTGGATGGAGGAACGGACACCCTGACCTGAAGACTTGAATGTGGAGGAGCCTGTAGCCCCAGAAGGAACAGAGGATATAATGGATAGACAAGTCTCTCATCTGTCCTTTCTGATTCCTCCACCTCTCATTACCAGATCCAAGATAGCTTAACGTCGTTTTCAGTAGGCAAGTGTAAAGGAGAATGAAATAATTGTTACTCCGGATTTGATGCAGCATAAAACTCACAATAAGGAAATGAACAATAATAATAAACACTAATAAATATAAATACATAAAATAGCTTATATGCATTGACCGTATGTCCATAAAGTGATACTAGGCACAGAAGTGTCTGGACATAAAGTGACTGACAGGAAACGACAAAGTAATGGTGGTTGGGGGTGTGGAAGAGAGGATTGGTGGGTGGAGATGTTGATCAGCCTTACCGCTTGGGGAAAGTATCTGTTTTTGAGTCTGGTGGTCCTGTTGTAGATGCTATGTGGCCTCCTCTCTGATGGGAGTGGGACAAACGGTCTATGTGCAGAGTGGGTAGGATCCTTCATGATATTATTGGACCTGTTCCAGTACCTTTCTGAACATATGTTATATATGGAATAAGATGCCACTAGCGATTCACAGCGACGTACTGCAGGCTATGTACAATACTTCTATCTTATTCGTATTACTCTCACTGCAGTCTATGGCATGTAATTTCCCGTTAAGCAACGTACTTTTAAATCGACTTAATGAACTAGATTCCACAATCTTCTGAAGGATTCGACAGACTTGACCTCGAGCAAGCAGATACAGCACCTTCAAGCAGACGAAGGTCTCGAAGCCAGGCAGAAATACTGAGGGATGAGGCTCCCTCTACCCAGCATCTTGTTAGTAAATGTGCAGTCACTGGACAACAAAACTGAGGGCCTGAAGTCAAGATTGCTGTATTAAAGGGAACCTAGAAATTATTGTATTCTGTATTTTACCGAGATGTGGCTTACTCAGAGTATATCAAATATGGCAATGAGACCTGAAGGCTTCTTGATACACAGGATGGACCAAATTGTTCATTCGAAAAAGATAAATGTGGAAGTGTGTGTTTCATTAAACCCTCTGTGGTGCTCTGATGTGGTGGTTCCGTTGTCCTCTTCTTTCCCCAGACTTGAACACCTAATGATCAAATAGTCACTGTTCTATTTGCCAAGAGAGTTCTCCTCCATGATCCTGGCTGCAGTTTACCTACCATCATCAGCCAACTGTAATCTAGTGCTTGAGATACTGCATAATGCTGTCACCAAGCAAGGAACCCGACACATTTCAAATCATAGTCAGGGATTTCATTCAGGCTTGTTTGAAGAAATCCCTGTCCAATTATAACCTGTAGCACCAGAGGCCCCAACACGCATATAACCTGTAGCACCAGAGGCCCCAACACGCTAGACCACTGTTCTATTAAGACAAGGAATGCCTACCATTTCATGCACAGACTGCCCTTTGGGAAGTCTGATCACGGCTTTCCTTCTCCTACCTGCGTACAGGCAGAAGCTAAAGAGCGAGGTTCCAGAGATTAGGACAACAAGGAGGTGGTTACAGGAGGAGAGGAGAGGCTACAGGATTGATTCAAGTCAGTGAAGTGGGCTGTGTTCAAGGACTCATCTGTGGATCTCAATGAATACACCACAGTTGTCACTGACTTTATAAAAACAGTCATAGACAAGTGTGTCCCCACAAAATCATTCAGAGTCCTCCCCAACCAGAAGCTATAGATGAACTATGAGATCTGCAGTCTGCTGAGGGCATTCAAGTCTGGCGACCTAGAAAGTTACAAGAGGTCCAGGTATGATCTCCAGAAAGCCACCTCCTGGACGAATTGGCAATTCCAGACTAAACTTGAATCAATGAAGGATGCAACAGCTGTGGCAGCGTTTGAATAGTATCACCTCATACAAAGTGAAATCACACAACAGGTGACATCAGGGCTTTGTTTCCAGATGAGCTCAGTGCCTTCTATGCTCGCTTTGACTGTCAAAATATTGGAGGGGTCTTCACAAATTCCCACAGCCCCAATGACCTGATGGTTTCAGTCTCTGAGGGTGATGTGAGAGAATCCTTCAGAAGGGTGAACACACGGAAAGCATCTGGGTAGGCTAGGGTACCTGGCCGAGTACCGTGCTGATCAACTGGTTGGATTGTTCATTGAGATCTTGAACCTCTTGCTTCAGCAGTCTGAGGTACCACCTGCTTTAAGCAGGCTTCAATTATTCTGGAGCCTAAGAAGAGCTTGGTAACCTGGCTCAATGACTATAATTTTCATCATACACTTATATCCACAGTAATGAAATGCTTTGAGAGGTTGGTGATGAAACGTATCAACTCCTGCCTAAGAAACAACTGCTCCAATTTGCCTACCATCAGAACAAGTCCAGAGCCGAAGTCATTTCATTGGTTCTTCACTCAAGCCTGGAACATCTGGACAGCAATGATGCACACATTGGGATACTCTTAATGAACTACAGCCTGGCATTCAATACAATCATACCCTCAAAACTAATTCATAAGCTTCAAGATATATGTCACGAAGTAGTTAAATGACAATAAACTTCACTTGACTTACTTGACATTGGTCTCAATACCTCCTTGTGCAATTGGATCCTCAATTTCCTTACTCACAGACCCCAGTTGGATTGGCAATAATATCATCTCTACAATATACATCAGCATAGGGGCACCTCAAGGCTGTGTGCTTAGCCCCTCCTCTACTTGCTTTACACTTATGACTGCGTGACTAAGTACTGCTCCAACGCCATATTTAAGTTTGCTGATGATATCACTGTCGTAGCCCAAATCAAAGGAGGAAACTGTAAGTCTATGAGCCAGTCCTAATTGGGAGATCAGAGGAGAAGAGGGTCAACAACTTTAAATTCCTTGGTGTTATCATTTCAGAAAATCTGGCCTGGGTTTAGCACATAAGTGCAATTATGGAGAAAGCACAGCAGTGCCTCTACTTCCTTAGGAGTTTGCAAAGATTTAGCATGACATCTGTAACTTCGACTAACTTCTGTAGATGTGTGGTGGAGACTATAATGACTGGCTGCATCACAGCCTGGTATGGAAACACTAATGCCCTTGACAGGAAACTTCTACAAAAAGTGGAGGATATAGCTCAGTCCTCCGCATGTAAAGGCCTCCCCACCACTGAGCACATCTACTTTGAGCAGTGTCACAGGAAAGTAGTACCCATCATCAGGGACCCACCACCACTCAGGTCATGCTTTCTTCTCACTGCTGCCATCTGGAAGAAGGTACAAGAGCCTCAGGACTCACACCACCAAATTCAGGAACAGTTATTAACCCTCAACCCTCAGGCTCCTGAACCAGACAGGATAACTTCACTCAACTTCACTTGCCCATCACTGAGCTGTTCCCACAACCTGTGGACTCTTCATCTCATGTTATTGCTTGTAATGCCCGAGTTAAGATTTCAGCTGCTATGCTGTAGGTATTTAATTTCAGCAGTTGTTGTGAAAAGCAGTGCATCCTGCCGGTAGAAGGTTTTGGTTTCAGCTAAGAAAAGAAGCCCTGCTGTTCAACTTGGGAATGTGAGTGAGCCAATCAGCATTGTGGGAAGAGTTTTATGAAGGACAGGGGCTTTTGGTGGAAGCTGCAGAGCGGGACAGAAGGGAAGATGCCACACAACGCCATTGGAAGGAGAGTCCCCGTTCCACAAACTGCTTTGTGCAGATGAATGGCTCCAAGGAGGAAGGGCCAACACTCCTGAGGGAGAGCCATTTTGCTGGAGTTGGACTTTGAGGGAAGTTCAGAACGCATTGCGTGCTTTCACACAGACCGTGGGTCCAGCGTGTGAGTAAAAGGCAACTCCAGTGTGAGCTCCAACAGTCTTGTGCACATTGGACTGGCTTAACTGTAATGGGCCCTTTTCTTTTCTTTTCCTTTCCTTTTTCCTATTAACTGTTTGATAAAACTGGAACTTGTAAGTATACTTCCTTTATAATTTTATGCGGTGTATGACCCGTTATTTCTGGCTAACCAACAATACTGCATGGGCAGCATTTACACAGCATACACTCAAATCAAAGTTTCTTTCATCAGAACATCACTATGTTCCTATTTGCTTGAACCCTAAATCATTACCGACCCTAGACGTATAGTGTGTGTAAAAGGTGGTCTTCTCACTGCTGAGTCACATGGCTGTTAGTAGAGTTCGCTATCAAGGCAAGCCCGGTGAGGGGGGTTATAAGCTTATTTAGTGATTATTATTTCTCCTTTCTTCTTTCTTTCTTTTTGTATTTGCACAGTTTGTTGTCTTTTGCACATTGGTTGTCTGCTCTGTTAGTGCGGTCTTTCATTGAATCGATTATGGCTACTGGATTTTTGAGTATGCCTGCAAGAAAATGAATTTCAGGGTTGATTATGGCAACTTTGATCCTAAATTTTCTTTGAACTTTGAATTTTGAAATGTCCTTGCTGGCTGACAGGCTGGGGTGCCGGTGATACATTGGGCAGTTTTGACTATCTGTTGTTGAGCCTTCCTGTCCGCCACAGTGCAGTTTCCATACCTTGCCATGATGTATGTTACTATGCTCTTTACTGCGCATCTGTAGGATAGCATGAATATAGCTGTGCATAGTCCAGCTCTCTGCAACTCCTCAGAGAGTAGAGGCATTGGTGAGTCTTCCAGATTGTGTAGGATATGTTATGGGACCATGAGGGGTTGTGCAAGATGTGCGCTCACATGGATTTGAAACTGCTCGCCGTTTCCACAGCTGTGCTGCCAAAGTAAAGAGGGGCGTCAGTGGTGCAAGTTCTCCTGAAGGCGATAACTGTCTCCTTTGTCTTGACTTGATGAAGAAGTTACTTGAATGGCACCAGGCCTCGATCTCTTCTTTCTTTCTTTTTAAATCTTTTTATTGAATAAGTATACCAAAAGGTAAGCCATATAAACATTAATACAACGTTAAAATATAATAAAATTACAGGAGGTATCAATACCAAAAAAAATACTACAAACAATGTAATTTAAACATAAGAAACCAAGATAACATAATAGTATACTAAATTTTATATATATATCAATAGAAAAAAAGAAAAAAAAACCCCCAAAAAAACCCACCGTGCAACTAACTAAAAGCAAAGCAAAGCAATGGGCTAACTTGAAACCAAACAGAGTTAAACTTAAAATCAGGTCCTCAATCCCGACCTCCATTAAAAACAGTGAAAAAAAACAAGAAGGGTATATATTACATTAAGTGAAAATATCGAATAAAAGATCCCCAAATCTAATTTAAATGAAGAATCATAAAGGTTACTTCTAATTTTCTCCAGATTCAAACATAATATCGTCTGGGAGAACCAAAAAAAGGTAGTTGGAGCATTAAGCTCTTTCCAATGTTGTAAAATACATCTTTTCGCCATTAAAGTAAGAAATGCAATCATTCTACGGGCTGAAGGGGAAAGATTACTAGAAATTTTAGGTAGTCCAAAGATAGCAGTAATAGGGTGAGGAGAGATATCTATATTTAATACCTTAGAAATAATATTAAAAATGTCTCTCCAAAAAGTTTCCAAAGTAGGGCAAGACCAAAACATATGAGTTAAAGAGGCTATCTGCCCCGAACATCTATCGCAAAAAGGATTAATATGCAAGTAAAAACGCGCTAACTTATCTTTGGACATATGTGCTCTATGAACAACTTTAAATTGAATTAGGGAATGTTTAGCACAAATAGAGGAAGTATTAACTAATTGTAAAATCTGCCCCCAATCATCCACAGAAATGGTAAGCCCCAATTCCTGTTCCCAATCTACCCTAATCTTATCAAATGGAGCTTTCCTAAGTTTCATAATAATATTATAAATCATAGCCGATGCACCTTTCTGACATGGATTAAGGTTAATTATCGAATCTAAAATATATGTAGGAGGAAGCATTGGAAAGGAAGAAAGTATAGTACTTAGGAAATTTCTAACTTGCAAATATCTAAAAAAATGTATTCTTGATAAATTATATTTATTAGATAGTTGTTCAAAAGACATAAGGGAACCATCTAAAAATAAATCCAAAAACCGTAAAATACCCTTAGTCTTCCAAGTTTGAAAAGCGCGATCCGTAAAAGAGGGAGGAAAAAATATGTTACCTAAAATAGGAATCGCTAACCCGAATTGATTAAGATCAAAAAATTTTCTGAATTGAAACCAAATACGCAAAGCATATTTAACTATCGGGTTACAAACCTGCTTAAGGCGTTTCGAATCAAAAGGGAGAGAGGAACCTAAAATAGAGCCAAGTGTATAGCCCTGAACAGATTGTAGTTCCAATGCTACCCATTTAGGAATAGATAGTATATCCTGGTCAAGTAACCAAAATTTCAAATGTCGAATATTAATTGCCCAATAATAGAATCTAAAGTTAGGTAATGCTAAACCTCCATCTCTCTTAGCTTTCTGTAAATGTATTTTACCCAGTCTCGGATTTTTATTCTGCCAAATAAATGAAGAAATTTTAGAGTCAACTTTATCAGATCTCTTCTAATACTTATCTGTAGGTCATCTCATCGTTGTTGGTAGCGATTTGGTCTTGTATCATTGTAGATTCATAGGAAATCACATTTGGCCAAGGCCATATCCTCATGCTGAGAACTGAGAGGCTTGGCTAAGGGTATGCATAGTGAAACACCTGTAACTGGAAGGCTATGGGAAGGCTAGAGGAACATAGAAGCTGGTGTGTGGGATCTATAAGGATATGTTCACCTACTGATCTACCTGTGAGGGCTTGGACAAGATCAGAGGGAAACCTACATTAAAAGATGTTAGGAATGTGTATAGTTATACTTGGCATGTTTGCCACATCACTTGAAAGAGGTACCACAGGGCTTATCAGCATCTCTCTCCCAGGTTCTCAGTAAAGGGCAGCTATGTGCCAGCACCCATGATGTAGCAGTTGATGGAGCTTGTTTGAGTAGTGTAGCAGTTAGCACATGGCTTCACAGCGCCAGCTGTGAGAACAGGATTCCATTCCTACCACCGTGTGTAAGGAGTTTGTATGCTCTTCCCATGACTGCACAGGTTTCCTCTGGGTACTCTGGTCTTCTCCCATATCTCAAAGACTAACGATTACAGTAGGTAAGCTACAGTGACATTGTGGGCTGCCCAGCACAACCCTTGCTGTATTTCACTGTATGTTTCCACATGTGACTAATAAAGCTAAGCTTTAATCCTTGCCTTTTAGCTTCCATGCTAACAGAGGCAGGGCCTACCCTAAGTCTGTGTGACAAAGTCATGAGGAAGCTGGCAGTGATGGTTACAGAGCAACTTGCATTTCACCAGGGGACAAGGACATCTAATCACACAAGAATCGTCACGACTCTGTGCACCAGGATCTGCTCTCTGCAGTGCTCTCACCCATGGCCAACAGCTAGACAGCCCAGGTTCCTGTCATTCCTAACATGACAACGCAGGTTCAAGCCCAGCCACGTAGATCAGAAGGTGGCTACACAGCACCTTGCATCTGATGCCTCGGTAATTCAATGGAGCAGAATTCTACCAGGATACTTGCAGCCAGAAGTGAGCACTATAACCGAGCAAAACAACTTGGATAGCTGCACTGGATATACATAAGGACACCAATTACTGGTGTGATATTTGACAGAGATACTCCCAACCTTAGCTTCTAAATCCAAATTTTAGATCATGGAATTTACCAGTTTTGGTCCAGATAGAAATAATTTTGATTTTAGGGGCTTTCAGAGTGAAAGGATGAAAAGTGGCACAACAGATAATACGCAAACACGAGGAATTCTGCAGATGCTGGAAATTCAAGCAACACACATAGAAAATACTGGCGAACACAGCATAGTCAACGTTTCAGGCCGAGACCTTTTGTTAGGACGAACTGAAAGAAGAGGTAGTAACAGATTTGAAAGTGGGAGGGGGAGGGGAGATCCGAAATGATAGGAGAAGACAGGAGGGGGAGGGATGGAGCTAAGAGCTGGAAAGTTGATTGGCAAAAGGGATTGTCTATCCATGGTCTCCTCTACTGTCAAGATGAAGCCACGCTCAGGTTGGAGGAACAGCACCTTATATTCCGTCTGGGTAGGCTCCAACCTGATGGCATGAACATTGACTTCTCTAACTTCCGTTAATGCCCCACCTCCCCTTCATACCCCATTTATTTATTTACTTATCTCTCTCTTTCTCTTTTCTCCCTCTGTCCCTCTCACTATAACTCCTTGCCCATCCTCTGGGCTCCCCTCCCCCTTTCTTTCTCCATAGGCCTCCTGTCCCATGATCCTCTCCCTTCTGCAGCCTTGTATCCCTTTTGCCAGTCAACTTTCCAGATCTTAGCTCCATCCCTCCCCCTCCTGTCTTCTCCTATCATTTGTGATCTCCCCCTCCCCCTTTCAAATCTCTTACTACCTCTTAATTAAGTTAGTCCTGACAAAGGGTCTCGGCCTGAAACGTCAACTGTACTTCTTCCTATAGATGCTGCCTGGCCTGCTGCATTCACCAGCATTTTTCATGTGTGTTACTATAGATAACATACAGATTCCTTGGCCTTCCCAGTTTATGATTTGAGGTTCAAATCAGATGTAATTATTCCATTGCCACACCACTGTCACAGTGTACCACAGCTGGTTAATCCAAAGCTGAATGCCCATGGCCGAGCAATTGTCTCCCTAAATGTGTCTGGAGCTAGCTGTGTGGGGTTAACAAGAGGATCTCCAGGCTACAAGATACATCCTGGCAGACTTTCAGAGAGGGGCTTCCTTTTGTTGCGCTCTGGTGATATTCTCCTTCTCAGTCTGGTTCTCTGCCGTCTCATCATCATCCTCCTCCTCTTCATCATTGTCACTGCCGTTGCCCTGGTGGACCAGGCAAGAGCTGAGCCTTCATTAGGTCCAGAACTCTGCGGGGAATCCCAGATCATCTTGAGTACACTACTGACCATTGCCATCAGGCACCGGCACCAAAAGCAATCCAGAATGGTGAAGTACCAAGTAAAGGAAGAAAAGGATAGCCTTGCTATCCAAAAGTACAGCCCTCTGTGTACAGCTTGGGGTGAAGTACGGGCTCCCCAGAAACATAACACAAACAAGCTGCACATTCAGGGAGTCTATGTAATTTTTGCAGAGATCACATAAGGAGCCTGATACATTATGGGTGTAACACCTTGGGAAAGGTTTCACTGGTAGTGTAATGCTCTTTCTGTAGCAGCACTAGGAAGAAATAGCAATTCATTAATTGCAGCGATGTGCAGCAGTTACTGATGAGCACCATTGATCATGTGCTGCCACAGTTTGAATGATCCAGTGAGTAATCAGAATCAGATTTATTATCACTAACATCCTCTACATCATGAAATTTATTGCTTTGTGGTAACAGTACAGCGTAAGGCATTGAAAATTACAAATCACAATAAAAAATAAATAAGTAATGCGAAAAAGGAATAGCAAGGCAGTGTTCATCGACCTTTTAAAAATCAGAAGGCAGAAGTTGTTCTTAAAATATTGTGTGTGGTTCTCCTCCCTGATGGCAGCAATGAGAGGACAGCATGTCCCAGATGGTAAGGCTCCTTAATGATGGATGCCACCTTCCTGAGGTGCTGCCTTATGAAGATGTCCTCAAAGGTAGATAGGCATGTGGCTGTGATGTAGTAGGTAAATAGGTAGGGGTGACAGTGACCATAGTCTACAGTCAGAGCAGACCATGGTTGGTGTTCGGTCTGCAGAAGGTTCCATATATATGTAACCCCTTCCTTAGCATCCAGAAATATAGCTGCTCAGACAACTATAGGTAGGAACATGGTTAATCATGGGAGATGAGTGTCTACAAGTTCCTGTTTCAGTTCACCCCTAGGATTCTCCAGCAGGTCTTGTCCAGCCTATATTCCCTGTCCTGTAACCCCAATTCCTGTAGTATACCCTGCTGAACCATCACTGAAGCACACATAGCAAAGGTACCAAAAGTAGTCAATTCAGCTTGGACTCTATTCCTGTGGTACTTGGTGTCACTGAACAGTGACAGTGCAGACCTTTAAAAATTGCAGCCGTTCTGAATGGGGCATCACCAGTTCTCTGCAAGTGCCCCACATCATTTATCAATCACATGTACAAAAGCCGAATGGGGTGGGTCCAAGACAAGTACTGCACCAAGTTGATGTCATTTAAGCAGGTTCTTTGTGAATAACAGACAACACGGTGACCTAAATGTTTGTATGCTGTGCAAAGTGTGGTTTCCTCACCTGGTGCAATTCGTGCACAAGAGCATGGGGCTTCACCCACATTGGACACAAGATGTTCTGCAATATGTTGGAACTTTTATGTTACAATATTCTTCAGAGATCCTTGGAGTTTAACAACTCATGAATGTAGGCACTAAATGCACTTCCGATAACTTGTTCTGATTAATACTAATGAAACAGAATTTCAGAAATAATGCTCAAAGCAGACATACCAAATTATTGTGCCATTAGTGCTCAAACCAGAGATATGCCTATTCTACATCACTCATTTACAGTCAATCATAGAGCTACACATTCAGTGAACACTTCCTATGGTTTCTAGGTACACCTGCTCCACAATGCGAGTATCTAATCAGCCAACCATACGCCAGCAACTCAATGCTTAAAAGTATTCAGAACAGAGGTTCAGTTGTTGTTCAGACCAACTGAAGAAATGTGACCTAAGTGACTTTGACTGTGTTGATTGTTGGTGCAAGATGGGTGGTTTGAATCTCAGAAACTGCTGATCTCCTGGGATGTTCATGCACAACCCAGTCTCTAGGATTTACAGAGAATGATGTGAAACACAAAAACCAGTGAGTGGCAGTTCTGTGGGCCAAAATGCCTTGTTAATGAAAGGGGCACCTAATAAAGTGGCCACTGAGGACAGAGCATAGAAATATTCCTTTCAGCCCAATTTGTCTATGCTGACCACCATATCCATCTGAGCTCATCCCAACTGCCTGCATTTGGCCCATATTCCTCTAATGCTTTCCAACCCATCTAACTGTCCAAATGTCTTTTAAATACTGAAATTGCATCATCTAACCTGATATCTTGTTTTATATAACCCCGCCCTCTGTGTGAAAGACTGGCCCCTCAGGCCTCCTTTAAACCACTCTCCCCTCACCTTAAATTTATGACTTCCAGCTTTCGACTCACGTCATCATCATCATGTGCCATGCCCAGTTTGAGCTTTGCCTGCCATGGCCCATACACTCCTGTTTCGGGTCAAGTGGATCAATTCATTGGTATTCATTTCCAGTTCTCTGGCTGCTGTCTCCATCATCATTTGTCTTTGCCTTCCTCTTGATTTCTTCCCTTCAATCTTTCCCATAATTACCATGCATTCTAACTCCTCTTTCCTAATCCCATGTCCAATGAAGTTACATTGTTTTCATGATCTCATACATTATTTCTCTTTTAGTGCTTGCTCTGTTCATGACACCCTCATTAGATATTTATTTTGTCCATGCTATTCTTTGCATCCTCCTCAAAAACCACACCTCTGCTGCTTCAATTCGTTTCCTCATGTTACTAGATATTGTCCAACATTCTGAGCCAAATAACATAACTGTATAAACATAACATTTCAGTGCTCTGAGGCAGGTTGTCATGCCTAGTTTAGTGTTGGTCAGTATACTCTTCATTCTCGTGAAGGTGTCTTTTGCCATCCCTATTCTTCTTTTGATGTCCATGTCACACCTGCCATCTGATGTCACCCAGCTTCCTAAGTAGCAAAAGTTCTGTACTCGTTTTATGTCTTCCCCATTTATTCTCAGCCTGCAGATAGGATTCTCCTTCTTTTTGGATATCACCGTACATTCTGTCTTTTTGCAATTCATAGATAGACCCATTTCTGTACTTTCTTCAACAACTATGTCAATTAAGTTTTGTAGTTCTTCCTCCGTACTTGCAATTAACACAGTGTCATCCACATATCTAAAATTATTGATGTTTTCACTGCCAACTTTGATTCCCAAGACATCTCTTATTTTTTGTAATATTGTTTCACTGTACACATTAAACAAATCAGGGGAGAAAACATACTCTTGTCTAACACCTCTCTTGATTTTTGTAAACTGACTCACTCCTCCATCTATCCTTACAGCGGCAGTTTGTTCCCAGTACAGATTTCTGATTAGGCGGAGGTCTTTCGAATCTAGATCTAGAGTTTCCTGTAATATTTCAAATAAAGTATTGTGCTTCACTTTATCAAATACTTTTGTGTAGTGGATAAAACAAACAAACAAATCTTTTTGCACATGAATAGTTCGTTCTGATAATATCCCTAACATCAATATCACGTTTCTTGTACCTTTGTCTTTCACAAAACCACATTGTTCTTTACCTATTTCAGCTTGTATCTTACTTTTAGCTCTTGTCATCAAAATTCTTAGAAGTAGCTTAGTGATATGACTCATTAAACTTATGGCCCTATGTAAGTCACATTCTATTGCTCCAGCTTTCTTAGGAAGAATGATAAATAATGATTTTTTTCATCTCTTCTGGTATTATTCCAGTCTCATAAATGTAATTGATTAAATCAGTAAGGTTTTCAATTCCATAATCCAAGGGCGATAACTTGTTCTATTACTAATTCATCAGGACCTGCTGTCTTTCCTTTCTTCATCTTATTTCAATTCTACCCTGGGGGGAAAAAATCTGAACATCCGTCTTATGTATACCATCCATGATTTTATAACTCTCTTGAACAGTGATTTCCAACCTGGGGTCCATGACCCCCCGGTTAATGATAGGGGTCCATTAAAAAGTTGGGAACCCCTGTTCTTGAAGATGAACTCTCGTCCTCCTTTGCTCCAGTCCCAGCCCTTCCAGTCTCTCCTTATAACTTATATATTAGAGTTATCAGATGTTCATTAGAAATGTTAGGTGCTTAACAACATGCATGGCAACTCACCCGAAATGCTGAACTACACTTGGCAACATGGCAGCAAGCTGGTCCATGGTTGGAAACTGGTACCTGAAGGAAGAACAGAGCACTGAAAACAGTTGGTGCGAGCTCAGCCCCTCTTTGTATCAGATAGCAGAGAAGTGGTCTCTGGAAACAATAATACAAACACTGACATACCACAAAACTTACAAGTGCTGGGTCACAAAAACATGACAAAATTGAGTGCGAGGGAGTAGAAATATTGCTGAAATTCAACTCCAGTAAGCACAAAATTCTTGGCTGACCTCCAGTGTAGTACTGTGAGACTGTTACTAGTAGAGGAGCAGGTTATGGGTGAGATGTCAAACCGATACCTTATCTGACTTCCAAAGTAGATGAAACAACTCATGATCCTATTTTGAAGAGCAGAAGGTGAACTATGTCTATTGTTCTGGTCAATATTCATCCTTCAATCAACACCACTCAAACAGATGAATTAACCATTGTTGTGTCTATGTTGGTTGTGATTTAATGTACAGGGATGTGTTTTGAGAGTTCTTGAATGGGACAGGGAAGATGTTCATAAATTGTGGTATGTCCTTTGGTAATTCTAGTTTATGATGGCACTTTGATAAGAATAAGATTCGAGGCCCAAGGTTGAGTCAGAATGCTGGAAGTTGAGCTCCACTGGCCAGAACACTGGGTCTCCGAATCTCTGCGAGTTTGTTCGGGTAATCAAAGGCCCAATATCAGTCACTGAAAGCAAGCATGCAAGTACAGCAGGCAGTGAAAAAAGCTAATGGCATGCTGGCCTTCATAACAAGGGGAATTGAGTATAAGAGAAAAGAGGTCCTTCTGCAGCTGTACAGGGCCCTGGTGAGACCACACCTGGAGTACTGTGTGCAGTTTTGGTCTCCAAATTTGAGGAAGGACGTTCTTGCTATTGAGGGAGTGCAGCGTAGGTTCACAAGGTTAATTCCCGGGATGGCGGGACTGTCATATGTCGAAAGATTGGAGCAACTGGGCTTGTATACACTGGAATTTAGAAGGCTGAGAGGGGATCTTATTGAAACATATAAGATTATTAAGGGATTGGACACGCTGCAGGCAGGAAGCATGTTCTCGCTGATGGGTGAGTCCAGAACCAGAGGCCACAGTTTAAGAATTAGGGGTAGGCCATTTAGAACGGAGTTGAGGAAAAACTTTTTCACCCAGAGAGTGGTGGATATGTGGAATGCTCTGCCCCAGAAGGCTGTGGAGGCCAAGTCTCTGGATGCTTTCAAGAAAGAGATGGATAGAGCTCTTAAAGATAGCGGAATCAAAGGTTATAGGGATAAGGCAGGAAATGGATACTGATAGTGGATGATCAGCCATGATCACAGTGAATGGCGGTGCTGGCTCGAAGGGCCAAATGGCCTACTCCTGCGCCTATTGCCTATTGTCTATTATCTGCATGCTGAGTTCGAATCAGTCTGTTCGAAGCTGAATGCTGAAGGAGACAGCCTGTCTTGGAGTCAGAGGACTGTGCATGTGTGTGGGTGGGAGGGAGGAGGGAGGAGGAGGGCTTGTTTTGCTGTTGTTGTTTTCTACTTTGCTCTGTTCTGTATTGTTTTGCCAAGCATTGTGGGCATGCTATTTTAGTGCTGGAATATGCAGAGACGTTTGCTAGCTGCTCCCGCATACCCTCAGGTGTGTTGGTTGTTAACGCAAACAATGCATTGCACTGTATGTTTCAATGAATATGTGATCTTAAATGAAACACATGAATTTAAATCTTGAATTTAAATGTGTGAACTTTAATCTTAAATCTTGAAGATTGGAAAAATAGCTTAAACAAACACTGGGCTGCAGACCAAAGTTATGAACTGCCACGAGTATAACCTCTTTCCCCAGGCATTTGGCAGCAATATTTTTCCTAATGAATAAAGAATGCTAAAAACTCCAGTCAATTGACCTTCCGTGTGCCAAAATATGTTTGTATAAGGAACAGAATTCCAAGCATTTTCAGATAGGAAAGGGTGCTACATGGGAAACCAGCATAAAGTAATGGGGTGACAAAGTAGCAGTTAGCATAATGATATTACAGTGCTAGTGACCCAGGTTTAATTCCACTGCTATCTGTAAGGAGTTTATATGCTCTCCCTGTGATCACGTGGATTTTCTCCGGGTGCTCCAGTTTCTTCCCACATTCCAAAGGCGTACGGGTTAGTAGATTAATTGTTCACATGGGTGTAATTGTGCGGTGTAGGCTCCTTGGGCTGGAAGGGCCTGTTACCGTGCTGTATCTTTAAAAACAAACAAGCGAATAAATAATGCCTTATCTGGCGTCTACAAATATTGTCATTCTTCTTTGCAACGGAGTAAAAATTCTTGATCTCAATCTGACAGCACCGTGGGATTCTATAAGCTGTAACCAACTAGAGAAGCAGCTACAACCTTTTGCTCAGGGACAATAAAGCATGGGAAACAAACTGATTAATTAATGCATAAAGCAGGATGCTGGGGAGTGGGTTACTGACCGATATCAATCAAATGATTTCCATACACATTCACTTATAACGGGACTCATTGGTTAGAATTAAGCCAAAAGTTTGAATGATATTAAATATGGAGAGAATACTAGGACCTTTCAGTTGATGGCAAATGTCAGTGGGACTCACCCTGCAGGGAATTGTGAGGCATTTGTCTGCTGGCCAGGGGCATCCACGTGGCACACAACGAAGTGTTTGGTGATTTCCTGCATGTCCTCAAAGTTGAAGAACGTGTTGAAGCACAGCTTATCTAGGAAAAGAAAGGAAGATGGGTGCTCCATTAGACCCAGCAGGAGCTTTACCATTGGCAGCTCCACTCAGAAGTGTGGGAGCAGCAACAGGCCTGTTGGTGGTTCAGCGTACCAAGATAACACTGAACCACAAGTTTCCAGAAAACAGTGAAACCAGAAACTTGTTCTCCTTGCTGTACAACAGCAGCACTCATAGTATCTCACCATCAGGGTGGAAGCACATAAATTCATCCTTCCATCAACACTTAATCCCTTTTGATCAGTTGGCAGGTGTGTGTCTTATTCCAGCACTCCATGTCCTTGCCCAGCAAATCACACTTCCCAAGAGGTTCACCTCTGTGGGGCCAGACCTACCCCTTCCTAGCCCCACGGTTGCTGTCCTTCCTTCATGTCCCCCTCTTTGTACTAGCCATTCAGCAGCTGGAGGTGCAGCAGCAGGCACAGTTGTGAAGTGGTTGCCAACGCTTTCAAACAAGGGGGTACTAAGATAAATGTATTTTACCGCCTCCACTGGAAAAGTGGTCCCAAGGTGCAGGCATGAGACTGGTCTCCTGCACCCATGACATTTGTTCCATAAATCTGTTAAGACTCAACCTTACCTTTATGGCTCTCACATTACTTGTGATTCTTCCTTTGAAATTACTATACTCATCATCGCTTTCTTTTAAAATCCATCCTCTCTCTCCATACATACTAAATACCAGTTATCTTCATTTCCTCTCCAAATCTCAGAAACATATTTTTGCTCCCCTATCACATACAGATTAGCTTTACTCCAGAACTGGTACTGTACATGGCATTGCACAAAAGCAGTTTCCCCAAAATGATTCCACGGGTGAGAAATTCCAGTTAGACTGGAAATAAAAGACCCTCAGAATAAAGGTAAAATTTGATAAAGCTGGAGAAAGCATGAAGGATTAGACTGGGTTGAAGGAGAGAAGTTGTTTGCATTTGTAGACAGTTCAGGACAGAAGCAAGGATTTAATATTTTGGGCAAAAGATACAAAGATAACGTGAGGGAAATCTTTTAGCTATTTGGCCCTTTTGAATTGGAATTTGCTGCCTGTATGGTTAGTGGGAGCAGTACCAGTCATTGCCTCGAAAGGCGAATTAAGCAAATGAACTTGCAGGGGTTTGGGGAAAGAGTAAGTTAAAGGGACTGAGAGAACTGGTCTGGCAGCGCTTATTACTGGCCAAACAAACCCTTCAGCACGTACATCGGTTCTATGGCTTGATGAAGCCGAAGTGACCAACATCAAATTCAAAGTGAAAGCGCACCAGGTGAAGTATCGGGGCAATTACCCTTTTCAGATTCCATGAAGCCTTTGACAAAACAGGCCGCAACATCCTCTTTTGTTTGGCTCTAATGTGAGGGTGACTGGAGTATCTACCTGCCCATGAACACATCTACTGCCTTCTTTCAATCATCTATCATCAGTCTCTACTTTTCCACATCACCCTTTTGAAATATCACCTGACTTAATGGTATATGGCAACACCCAGTACTACTTAAACATGTCTTGCAATCCCTTAAATACCCCATGTTACTCTCTTTTAATTCTGTCTTTCACGGGATGCAACTCCGCCATGGGCAGTCCCAAGGTCAGCTGTGATGGGGGAGGGGTGGGCGGGGGGCTAACAACCCACAAGACATTGAAGCAGAATTAGGCCATCCAATCTGCTCCACCATTTGATCATAGCTCATCCATTTTCCTCTCAACCCCATTCTCCAGCCTTCTCCCATTAACCCTTCATGGCCTGACTCATCAAGAATCTATCAACCTTGGACTTAAGTACACTTAATGACCTGGTTTCCACACCCACCTGTAGGAAGGAATTACACAGATTCACCATCCTCTGGCTAAAGAAATTTCTCAACTCCATTCAAAATTAATGTCCCTCTATTTTGAGGTGGTACACTCTGGTCCTAGACTTCCCTACTATGGAAACATCTTCTCCACAACCACTCTATCAAGGCCTTTTAACATTCAAAAGGCTTCAGTGAAATATCCCCATATTCTTCTAAATTCCAGTAATACAGCTCCAGAGCCATGAAAGACGCTTCATATGATGAGCCTTACAATCCCGGAATAATTTTCGTGAACCTCCTTTGAACCCTCTCCAATGTCAGCACATCCTTTCTTAGATGAGGGGCTCAAAACCGCTCACAATGCTCCAGGTAACGTCTTACCAGTGCCTTATAAAGCCTCAGCATTTTGTCCTTGTTTTTATATTCTAGTCCTTTCAAAATGAATACTAACATTGTATTTGCCTTCCTCACCACCGATCCAAGCTTCCTTGCACCGCAGATTTTTAAATTTTCTCCTCGTTTAGAAAACAGTCTATGCTTTTCTTCCTTCTACCAAAGTGGACGACCATACACTAATCTATCTGCCACTTCTTTGCCCATTCTCATAATTTGTCGAAGTCCTTCTGTAGCTTCTCTATTTCCTCAAAACTCTCTCCCCCTCCACTTATTTTCATATCATCCGCAAACTTGGGCACAAAGCCATCAATTCTGTGATCCATGTCATTGACTCACAGTGTAAAAAGAAGCGGTTCCAATATTGACCCTTGCGGAACACCACTAGTCACCAGCAGCCAATCAGAAAAGACTATATTTGTTCTCACTCTTTGTTTCCTGACAATCAGCCAAATCTCTGTCCACGCTAGTATCTTTTTTCGCTCTTATCTTGCTAAACAGTCTCGTGCGTGGCTTTCAAAAAGACTTTTGAAAATCCAAGTACACAATATCACCAATTTGTCTATCCTGTTTGTTATTTCCTCATAGAATTCCAATAGATTTGTCAGGCAAGGTTTTCTGTTAAGGAAACCATGCTGACTTTGGCCTATTTTAAACCGTGTCCCCAAGTACCCCAAAACCTCATCCTTAACACTCAACTCCAACATCATCCCAACCACCGAGGTCAGGCTAATTGGCCTATAATTTCTTTTCTACTGTCTCCCTCCCTTCGTGAAGAGGCATTTGTAATTTTTGTGTCTTCCAGAACCCTAATGCCTCCACAACCTCTTCAGCTACCTCATTCAGACCCCTCGGGGGTAAGTGCATCTGGTCTAGGTGACGTATCTACCTTCAGACCTTTCAGCTTCACAATCATATTCTCTCCAGTAATAGCAACTGCCCTCATTTCTGGTTCAACAATCTCAAACATCCAGCATGCCTCTCATGTTTTTTGCAACTGTAACGAAAACCAATTTCCCCTGGAATTAATAAAGTATGACTATCACTATGTCTTCCAGAGTGAAGACTGGTGCAAAGTACTAACTCAGTTCATACACCATTTCCTTCTCCTCCATTACTACCTCTCCAGCATTAATTTACAGTGGTCTGATATCCACTCTCATCTCTCTTTTACTCTTTATATATCTGAAAAACTTTTGGTATCCTTCTTGATATTATTGGCAAGCTTACTTTCACATTTCATCTTTTCATTCCTTATGGATTTTTCAGTTGCCTTCTGTTGGATTTTAATAGCTTCCCAATCCTCTAACCTCCCACTAATTTTTGCTCTATTATATGCCCACACTTTTGCTTTTATGTTGGTTTTGATTTCCGTTGTCAGCCATGGCTGTCATTCTGGCTTCTGAATATTTCTTTGCCTTTGGAAGGCATCTATCCTGTGCCTTCCTAATTGCTCCCAGAAACTCCAGCCACTGCTGCTCTGCCACCATCCCTGCTAGTGTCCTTTTCCAATCAACTTTGGCCAGCTCCTCACTCATGCCTCGGTAGTTCCCTTTACTCCACTGTAACACTGATACATCTGACTTTAGCTTCTCTCTCAAAAATTTCAGGGCAAATTCAATCATATTACGGTCACTGCCTCCTAAGGGTTACTTTAACTTAAGCTCCCTAATCAAATACAATTCATTACACAATGCTCAATCCAGAATAGCTGATCCCCAAATAGACTCAATCAGAAGCTGCTCTAAAAAGGAATCTTATAGGCATTCTACAAATTGTCTCTGTCGGGATCCAAAATCAGCACCAACCTGATCTTCCGAATCAGTTTAAACCCTCCACAACAGTTCGAGCAAGCCAGCACACAAGGATATTGCTCCGTTCTAGTTCAGGTGTAATTTATCCCTGCTGTACAGGTGATCCAGAAAGCTGAAACCCTGCACCCTCCATCAGCTTCTCAGCCACGCACTCATCTGCTAAATCAGCCTACTGATACCCTCACAGGCACATGCCACAGGCAGCAATCCAGGGATTACTACCCTGGAAGTCCTGCTTTTCAGGATTCTATCTAGCTCCCTCAATTCACGCTTCAGGACCTCCTCCGATTTCCGAACTTTGTCAGACTGCCAATATATAGCAAACCATCAGAATCCAAAGTGCCAGAATAAATGCCCTGGAGCCATCCTCAGTGAACCAGCGACACACACAACACAGACCCTGGAGCCACCCTCACTGAACTAGCTACATAAACAACACAGACCCTGGAGCCATCCTCACTGAAATCGCTACTACACAACACAGACCCTGGTGCCACCCTCACTGAACTAGCTACATAAACAACAGATGCTGGAGCCATCCTCAGTGAACTAACTACATTAACAACACAGACCCTGGAGCCACCCTCACTGAACTAGCGACGTACTCAACACATACCCTGGAGCCACCCTCACTGAACAAGCTACGACACAACACAGACCCTGGAGCCATCTTCAGTAAACCAGCGACTACAGAACACAGACCCCGGAGCCATCCTCAGTGAACCAGCTACGACACAACACAGACCCTGGAGCCATCCTCACTGAACTAGCTACAAACACAACACAGACCCTGGAGTCAACTACAGTGAACTAGCGACTACAGAACACAGACCCTGGAGCCATCCTCAGTGAACGAGCTACTAAACAACACAGACCCTAAAGCCATCCTCACTGAACCAGATATAGACACAACATAGACCCTGAAGACATCCTCACTGAACTAGCTACATTCACAACACAGACCCTGGAGGCATCCTCACTGAACTAGCTACATACACAACACAGTAGCTGGAGCTATCCTCACTGAACTAGCAACTACAGAACACAGACCCCGGAGCCATCCTCAGTGAACTAGCTACATGCACAACACAGACCCTGGAGCCACCCTCACTGAACTATCTACATACACAACACAGACCCTGGAGCTATCCTAACTGAACTAGATACACAAACAACACAGACCCTGAAGCCACCCTCACTGAACCAGCTATAAACACAACACAAACCCTAAAGCCATCCTCACTGAACCAGATACAGACACAACATAGACCCTGAAGACATCCTCACTGAACTAGCTACATATACAACACAGACCCTGGAGCCACACTCACTGAAGTACATAACTCAGACCCTGGAGCCATCCACACTGAACGAGCTACATACACAACCCAGACCCTGGAGCTATACTCACTGAACCAGCTACATACACAACACAGTCCCTGGAGCCATCCTCACTGAACTAGCGATGTACTCAACAAAGACACTGGAGACACCCTCACTAAACTAGCTACGACACAACACAGACCCTGGAGCCATCTTCAGTAAACCAGCGACTACAGAACACAGACCCTGGAGCCATCCTCAGTGAACTAGCTACTAAACAACACAGACCCTGGAGCCACCCTCATTGAACTAGCTACATTCACAACACAGACCCTGGAAGAATCCTCACTGAACTAGCTACTACAGAACAAAGACACTGGAGCCACCTTCACTGAACTAGCTACATACATAACACAGTAGCTGGAGCTATCCTCACTGAACTAGCAACTACAAAACACAGACCCTGGAGCCATCTTCAGTGAACTAGCTACAACACAACACAGACCCAGGAGTCATCCTCACTGAACTAGCTACATATACAACACAGACACTGGAGCCACACTCACTGAACTAGCTACATACACAACACAGTCCCTGGAGCCATACTCACTGAACTACATAACTCAGACCCTGAAGCCATCCACACTGAACGAGCTACATACACAACCCAGAACCTGGAGCTATACTCACTGAACCAGCTACATACACAACACAGTCCCTGGAGCCATCCTCACTGAACTGGCAACTACAGAACACATACCCTGGAGCCATCTTCAGTGAACTAGCTAGTACACAACACAGACCCAGGAGCCACCCTCACTGAACTAGCTACAGACACAACACAGTAGCTGGAGCTATCCTCACTGAACTAGTACTTACAGAACACAGACCCTGGAGCCATCTTCAGTGAACTAGCTGCTACACAACACACACCCAGGAGCCACCGTCACTCAACAAGCTACATACACAACACAGACCCTGGAGTCACCCTGAATGAACTCGCTAAATACACAGCACAGAACCTGGAGCAATCTTCAATAAACTAGCAACACAGACAACACAAACCCTGGAGCCATCCTCAGTGAACTAGCTACATACACAACACAGACCCTGGAGCCATCATCACTGAACTAGCTACGAATACAAAACAGACCCTGGAGCCATCCTCACTGAACTAGCTACATACGCAACACAGACCCTGAAGCCATCCTCACTGAACTAGATACATACACAACACAGACCCTGGAGCCATCCTCATGGAACCAGCTATAAATACAACACAGACCCTGAAGCTATCCGAACTGAACTAGCTACATACACAACACAGACCCTGAAGCCATCCTCACTGAACCAGCTATAAACACAACACAGACCCTGGAGCCATCCTCACTGAACTGGCGACTACAGAACACATACCCTGGAGCCATCTTCAGTGAACTAGCTAGTACACAACACAGACCCAGGAGCCACCCTCACTGAACTAGCTACATACACAACACAGTAGGTGGAGCTATCCTCACTGAACTAGCACTTACAGAACACAGACCCTGGAGCCATCTTCAGTTAATTAGCTGCTACACAACACACACCCAGGAGCCGCCGTCACTCAACAAGCTACATGCACAACACAGACCCTGGAGTCATCCTCACTGAACTAGCTACATACACAACACAGACCCTGGAGTCACCCTGACTGAACTAGCTACATACACAACACAGACCCTGGATCTATCCTAATTGAACTCGCTAAATACACAGCACAGAACCGGGAGCCATCTTCAATAAACTAGCAACACAGACAACACAAACCCTGGAGCCATCCTCAGTGAACTAGCTACATACACAACACAGACCCTGGAGCCATCATCACTGAACTAGCTACGAATACAAAACAGACCCTGGAGCCATCCTCACTGAACTAGCTACATACGCAACACAGACCCCGAAGCCATCCTCACTGAACTAGATACATTAACAACACAGACCCTGGAGCCATCCTCACTGAACTAGATACATACACAACACAGACCCTGGAGCCATCCTCACGGAACCAGCTATAAATACAACACAGACCCTGAAGCTAGCCGAACTGAACTAGCTACATACACAACACAGACCCTGAAGCCATCCTCACTGAACTAGATACATACACAACACAGACCCTGAAGCCATCCTCACTGAACCAGCTATAAACACAACACAGACCCTGAAGCCATCCTCACTGAACCAGCTACATACACAACACAGACCCTGGAGCCATCCTCACTGAACTAGATACATACACAACACAGACCCTGGAGCCATCCTCACGGAACCAGCTATAAATACAACACAGACCCTGAAGCTATCCTCACTGAAATAGCTACTACACAACACAGACCCTGGAGCTATCCTCACTGAACTAGCAACTACAGAACACAGACCTTGGAGCCATCTTCAGTGAACTAGCTACTACACAACACAGATCCAGGAGCCACCTTCATTGAACTAGCTGCATTCACAACACAGACCCTGGAGGAATCCTCACTAAACTAGCTACTACAGAACAAAGACACTGGAGCCACCTTCACTGAACTAGCTACATGCACAACACAGACCCTGGAGTCACCCTGATTAAAATAGCTACATACACAACACAGACCTAGGAGATACCCTCACTGAACTAGCTGCATACAACAACACAGACCCTGGAGCCATCCTCACTGAACTAGCTACATACATAACACAGTAGCTGGAGCTATCCTCACTGAACGAGCAACGACAAAACACAGACCCTGGAGCCATCTTCAGTGAACTAGCTACAACACAACACAGATCCAGGAGTCATCCTCACTGAACTAGCTACATACACAACACAGACCCTGGAGTTATCCTAACTGAACTAGATACATAAACAACACAGACCCTGGAGTCATCCTCACTGAACTAGCCAAATACACAGCACAGATTCTGGAGCCATCTTCAATAAACTAGCAACATAAACAACACAGACCCTGGAGCCATCCTCACAGAACAAGCTACATACATAACACAGACCCTTAGCCATACTCACTGAACAAGCTACATACACAAAACAGACCCTGAAGCCATGCTCACTGAACCAGCTATAAACACAACACAAACCCTAAAGCCATCCTCACTGAACCAGGTACAAACACAACATAGACCCTGAAGACATCCTCACTGAACTAGCTACATATACAACACAGACACTGGAGCCACACTCACTGAACTAGCTACATACACAACACAGTCCCTGCAGCCATACTCACTGAACTACATAACTCAGACCCTGAAGCCATCCACACTGAACGAGCTACATACACAACCCAGAACCTGGAGCTATACTCACTGAACCAGCTACATACACAACACAGTCCCTGGAGCCATCCTCACTGAACTGGCGACTACAGAACACATACCCTGGAGCCATCTTCAGTGAACTAGCTAGTACACAACACAGACCCAGGAGCCACCCTCACTGAACTAGCTACATACACAACACAGTAGCTGGAGCTATCCTCACTGAACTAGATACATACACAACACAGACCCTGGAGCCATCCTCACTGAACCAGCTATAAACACAACACAGACCCTGGAGCCATCCTCACTGAACTAGATACATACACAACACAGACCCTGGAGCCATCCTCACGGAACCAGCTATAAATACAACACAGACCCTGAAGCTATCCTCACTGAACTAGCTACTACACAACACAGACCCTGGAGCTATCTTCACTGAACTAGCAACTACAGAACACAGACCTTGGAGCCATCTTCAGTGAACTAGCTACTACACAACACAGACCCAGGAGCCACCTTCATTGAACTAGCTACATTCACAACACAGACCCTGGAGCCATCCTCACTGAACTAGATACATACACAACACAGACCCTGGAGGAATCCTCACTGAACTAGCTACAAAAACAACAGAGACCCTGGAGCCACCCTCAGTGAACTACCAACACACACACAACACAGACGCTGGAGCCAACCTCACTGAACTAGCTACATACACAACACAGTCCCTGGAGCCATCCTCACTGAAGTAGCTACATACATAACTCAGACCCTGGAGCCATCCACACTGAACTAGCTACATACACAACACAGACCCTGGAGAAACCTTCACTGAACTAGCTGCATACAACAACACAGACCCTGGAGCCATCCACACTGAACTAGCTACATACACAACACAGTAGCGGGAGCTATCCTCACTGAACTAGCAACTACGGAACACAGACCCTGGAGCCATCTTCAGTGAACTAGCTACATACACAACACAGACCCTGGAGTCACCCTGACTGAACTAGCTACAAACACAACACAGACCCTGGAGTCATCCTCACTGAACTAGCTACATACACAACACAGACCCTGGAGTCACCCTGACTGAACTAGCTACAAACACAACACAGACCCTGGAGCTATCCTAATTGAACTAGCTAAATACACAGCACAGAACCTGGAGCCATCTTCAATAAACTGGCAACATAGACAACACAAACCCTGGAGCCATCCTCAGTGAACGAGCTACATACACAACACAGACCCTGGAGCCATCATCACTGAACTAGCTACGAATACAAAACAGACCCTGGAGCCATCCTCACTGAACTAGCTACATGCACAATACAGACCCTGGAGTCACCCTGATTAAAATAGCTACATACACAACACAGACCCTGGAGATACCCTCACTGAACTAGCTGCATACAACAACACAGACCCTGGAGCCATCCTCACTGAACTAGCTACATACATAACACAGTAGCTGTAGCTATCCTCACTGAACTAGCAACGACAAAACACAGACCCTGGAGCCATCTTCAGTGAACTAGCTACAACACAACACAGACCCAGGAGTCATCCTCACTGAACTAGCTACATACACAACACAGACCCTGGAGCCACCCTCACTGAACTATCTACATATACAACACAGACCCTGGAGTTATCCTAACTGAACTAGATACATAAACAACACAGACACTGGAGTCATCCTCACTGAACTAGCTAAATACACAGCACAGATTCTGGAGGCATCTTCAATAAACTAGCAACATAAACAACACAGACCCTGGAGCCATCCTCAGTGAACAAGCTACATACATAACACAGACCCTGGAGCCATACTCACTGAACAAGCTACATACACAACACAGACCCTGAAGCCATGCTCACTGAACCAGCTATAAACACAACACAAACCCTATAGCCATCCTCACTGAACCAGGTACAAACACAACATAGACCCTGAAGACATCCTCACTGAACTAGCTACATATACAACACAGACACTGGAGCCACACTCACTGAACTAGCTACATATACAACACAGTCCCTGGAGCCATACTCACTGAACTACATAACTCAGACCCTGAAGCCATCCACACTGAACGAGCTACATACACAACCCAGAACCTGGAGCTATACTCACTGAACCAGCTACATACACAACACAGTCCCTGGAGCCATCCTCACTGAACTGGCGACTACAGAACACATACCCTGGAGCCATCTTCAGTGAACTAGCTAGTACACAACACAGACCCAGGAGCCACCCTCACTGAACTAGCTACATACACAACACAGTAGCTGGAGCTATCCTCACTGAACTAGATACATACACAACACAGACCCTGGAGCCATCCTCACGGAACCAGCTATAATTACAACACAGACCCTGAAGCTATCCGAACTGAACTAGCTACATACACAACACAGACCCTGGAGAAACCTTCACTGAACTAGCTGCATACAACAACACAGACCCTGGAGCCATCCACACTGAACTAGCTACATACACAACACTGTAGCTGGAGCTATCCTCACTGAACTAGCAACTACGGAACACAGACCCTGGAGCCATCCTCACTGAACTGGCGACTACAGAACACATACCCTGGAGCTATCCTAATTGAACTAGCTAAATACACAGCACAGAACCTGGAGCCATCTTCAATAAACTAGCAACATAGACAACACAAGCCCTGGAGCCATCCTCAGTGAACTGGCTACACACACAACACAGACCCTGGAGCCATCATCACTGAACTAGCTACGAATACAAAACAGACCCTGGAGCCATCCTCACTGAACTAGCTACATACGCAACACAGACCCTGAAGCCATCCTCACTGAACTAGATACATACACAACACAGACCCTGGAGCCATCCTCACTGAACTAGCAACTACAGAACACAGACCTTGGAGCCATCTTCAGTGAACTAGCTACTACACAACACAGACCCAGGAGCCACCTTCATTGAACTAGCTACATTCACAACACAGACCCTGGAGCCATCCTCACTGAACTAGATACATACACAACACAGACCCTGGAGGAATCCTCACTGAACTAGCTACAAAAACAACAGAGACCCTGGAGCCACCCTCAGTGAACTACCAACACACACACAACACAGACCCTGGAGCCACCCTCACTGAACTGGCGACTACAGAACACAGAACCTGGAGCAATATTCAGTGAACTAGCTATTACACAACACAGACCCAGGAACAAGCCTCACTGAAGTAGCTACATATACAAAGAGACCCTGGAGCCATCCTCACTGAACTAGCAACAAACACAAGAGTGACCCTGGAGCCACCCTCAATGAACTACCTACACACATAACACAGACCCGGGACGCACCCTCACTTACCTAGCTACGTGCACAACACAGACCCTGGAGCTATCCTCACTGAAATAGCTACAAACAGAACAGAGAGCCTGGATCCACCCTCAATGAACTACCTACATACACAACACAGACCCTGGAGCCAACCTCACTGAACTAGTTAAATACACAACACAGTCCCTGGAGCCATCCTCACTGAAGTAGCTACATACACAACACAGACCCTGGAGAAACCTTCACTGAACTAGCTGCATACAACAACACAGACCCTGGAGCCATCCACACTAAACTAGCTACATACACAACACAGTAGCTGGAGCTATCCTCACTGAACTAGCAACTACGGAACACAGACCCTGGAGCCATCTTCAGTGAACTAGCTACTACACAACACACACCCAGGAGCCACCGTTATTGAACAAGCTACATGCACAACACAGACCCTGGAGTCACCCTGACTGAACTAACTACATACACAACACAGTAGCTGGAGCTATCCTCACTGAACTAGATACATACACAACACAGACCCTGGAGCCATCCTCCCGGAACCAGCTATAATTACAACACAGACCCTGAAGCTATCCGAACTGAACTAGCTACATACACAACACAGACCCTGAAGCCATGCTCACTCAACTAGATACATACACAACACAGACCCTGAAGCCATCCTCACTGAACCAGCTATAAACACAACACAGACCCTGGAGCCATCCTCACTGAACTAGATACATACACAACACAGACCCTGGAGCCATCCTCACGGAACCAGCTATAAATACAACACAGACCCTGAAGCTATCCTCACTGAACTAGCTACTACACAACACAGACCCTGGAGCTATCCTCACTGAACTAGCAACTACAGAACACAGACCCTGGAGCCATCTTCAGTGAACTAGCTACTACACAACACACACCCAGGAGCCACCGTTATTGAACAAGCTACATGCACAACACAGACCCTGGAGTCACCCTGACTGAACTAGCTACATACACAACACAGACCCTGGAGCTATCCTAATTGAACTAGCTAAATACACAGCACAGAACCTGGAGCCATCTTCAATTAACTAGCAACATAGACAACACAAACCCTGGAGCCATCCTCAGTGAACTAGCTACACACACAACACAGACCCTGGAGCCATCATCACTGAACTAGCTACGAATACAAAACAGACCCTGGAGCCATCCTCACTGAACTAGCTACATACGCAACACAGACCCTGAAGCCATCCTCACTGAACTAGATACATACACAACACAGACCCTGAAGCCATCCTCACTGAACTAGATACAGACACAACATAGACCCTGCAGACATCCTCACTAAACTAGCTACATACACAACACAGACCCTGGGGCCATCCTCACAGAACTATCTCCATACACAACGCAGACCCTGGAGCCATTCTCACTGAACCAGCTATAAACACAACACAGACCCTGAAGCCATCCTCACTGTACTAGATACAGACACAACACAGACCCTGCAGAAACCCTCACAGAAGTAGCTACATACAACAATACAGACCCTGGAGCCATCCTCACTGAACTAGCTACATACGCAACACAGTAGCTGGAGGTATCCTCACTGAACTAGCAACTACAGAACACACACCCTGGAGCCATATTCAGTGAACTAGCTACTACACAACACACACCCAGAAGACACCCTCACTGAACTAGCTACATGCACAACACAGACCCAGGAATCATCCTCACTAAACCAGCTACATATACAACACAAACCCTGGAGCCACACTCACTGAACTAGCAACATGCACAACACAGTCCCTGGAGCCATCCACACTGAACAAGCTACATACACAATCCATACCCTGGAGCCATTCTCACTGAACTAGCTACATACACAATACTGACCCTGGAGCTATCTTCAGTGAACTAGCGACCACAGAACACAGACCCTGGAGCCATCCTCAGTGAACCAGCTACATACACAATACAGACCCGGGAGCCACGATCATTGAACTAGCTACGCGAACAACACAGACCCTGGAGCCATCCTCACTGAACTAGCGACTACACAACACAGACCCTGCAGCCACCCTCACTGAACCAGCTGCATACACAACAGAGACCCTGGAGCCATCCACAATGAATTAGATACTACACAACACAGCCCCTGGATCCACCCTCACTCAACTAGCTACATACACAATACAGACCCAGGAGCCACCATCACTGAACTAGCTACGTGCACAACACAGACCCTGGAGCCATCCTCATTAAACTAGCTACATTCACAAAACATTCCCTGGAGCTATCCTCACTGAACGAGCGACTACAGAACACAGACCTTGGAGCCATCTTCAGTGAACTAGCTATGATACAACACAGACCCTGAAGCCACCCTCACTGAACCAGCTACATACACAACACAGACCCTGAAGCCATCCTCACTGAACCAGCTACTACACAACACGGACCCTGGAGAAACCTTCATTGAACTAGCTACATTCACAACACAAATCCCTGGAGCCATCCTCACTGAACTAGCTGCATACACAACACAGTATCTGGAGCTATCTTCACTGAACTGGCAACTACAGAACACAGACCCTGGAGCCATCTTCAGTGAACTAACTGCTACACAACACAGACCCAAGAGCGACCCTCACTGAACCAGCTACATGCACAACGTAGACCCTGGAGCCACCCTCACTGAACTAGCTACATACACAAAACAGACCCTGGAGCCATCCTCAGTGAACTAGCTACATACACAACACAGACCCTGGAGCCATCCTCAGTGAACTAGCTACATACACAACACAGCCCCTGGTGCCATCCTCACTAAACCAGCTACATACACAACACAAAACATGGAGCCACGCTCACTGAACTAGGTACTGCACAACACAGACCCTGGAGCCATCCTCACTGAACTGGCTACAAACACAACACAGTCCCTGGAGCCATTCTCACTGAACTAGCTACATACACAACACAGACCCTGGAGCCACCCTCACTGAAGTAGCTACAGAAACACAACACAGACCCTGGAGCTATCCTAACTGAACTAGCTACATAAACAACACAGACCCTGGAGCCATCCTCACTGAACTAGCAAAATACACAGCACAGATCTTGGAGCCATCTTCAATAAACTAGCAACATAGAGAACACAGACGCTGGAGCCATCCTCAGTGAACTAGCTACATACGCAACACAGACGCTGGAGCCACCATCACTGAACTAGCTATATACACAACACATTCCCTGGAGCTATCCTCCCTGAACTAGCGACTGCAGAACACAGACCTTGGAGCCATCCTCACTGAACCAGCTACTACACAACACGGACCCTGGAGAAACCTTCATTGAACTAGCTACATTCGCAACACAAACCCTGGAGCCATCCTCACTGAACGAGCTACATACACAACACAGTAGCTGGAGCTATCCTCACTGAACTGGCAACTACAGAACACAGACCCTGGAGCCATCTTCAGTGAACAAACAGCAACACAACACAGACCCAAGAGCGACCCTCACGGAACTAGCTACATGCACAACACAGGCCCAGGACTCATCCTCACTGAACTAGCTACATACACGAAATAGACCCTGGAGTCACCCTCACTGATCTAGCTACATACACAACACAGACCCTGGAGCCACCCTCACTGAAGTAGCTACAGAAACACAACACAGACCCTGAAGCCATCCACAGTAAACTAGCTACAAACACAAAACAGACCATGGAGCCATCATCACTGAAGTAGCTACATATACAACACAGACCCTGGAGCCATCATCACTGAAGTAGCTACATACACAACAAAGACCCTGGAGCCATCCTCACTGAACCAGATACATACATAACTCAGAACCTGGAGCCATCCACACTGAACGAGCTACATACACATCCCAGACCCTGGAGCTATCCTCACTGAACCAGCTACATACACAACACAGTCCCTGGAGCCATACTCACTGACTAGCGACTACAGAACACAGACCCTAGAGACATCTTCAGTCAACTAGCTGGTACAAAACACAGGCACAGGAGACACCCTCACTAAACTAGCAACGTGCACAACACAAACCCTGGAGCCATCCTCACTGAACTAGCTACATACACAACACAGTCCCTGGAGCCATCCTCACTGAACCAGATACATACATAACTCAGAACCTGGAGCCATCCACACTGAACGAGCTACATACACATCCCAGACCCTGGAGCTATCCTCACTGAACCAGCTACATACACAACACAGTCCCTGGAGCCATACTCACTGACTAGCGACTACAGAACACAGACCCTAGAGACATCTTCAGTCAACTAGCTGGTACAAAACACAGGCACAGGAGACACCCTCACTAAACTAGCAACGTGCACAACACAGACCCTGGAGCCATCCTCACTGAACTAGCTACATACACAACACAGTCCCTGGAGCCATCCTCACTGAAGTAGCTACATACATAACTCAGACCCTGGAGCCATCCACACTGAACTAGCTACATACACAACACAGACCCTGGAGAAACCTTCACTGAACTAGCTGCATACAACAACACAGACCCTGGAGCCATCCACACTGAACTAGCTACATACACAACACAGTAGCTGGAGCTATCCTCACTGAACTAGCAACTACGGAACACAGACCCTGGAGCCATCTTCAGTGAACTAGCTACTACACAACACACACCCAGGAGCCACCGTTACAGAACAAGCTACATGCACAACACAGACCCTGGAGTCATCCTCACTGAACTAGCTACATACACAACACAGACCCTGGAGTCACCCTGACTGAACTAGCTACATACACAACACAGACCCTGGAGCTATCCTAATTGAACTAGCTAAATACACAGCACAGAACCTGGAGCCATCTTCAATAAACTAGCAACATCGACAACACAAACCCTGGAGCCATCCTCAGTGAACTAGCTACACACACAACACAGACCCTGGAGCCATCATCACTGAACTAGCTACGAATACAAAACAGACCCTGGAGCCATCCTCACTGAACTAGCTACATACGCAACACAGACCCTGAAGCCATCCTCACTGAACTAGATACATACATAACTCAGAACCTGGAGCCATCCACACTGAACGAGCTACATACACATCCCAGACCCTGGAGCTATCCTCACTGAACCAGCTACATACACAACACAGTCCCTGGAGCCATACTCACTGACTAGCGACTACAGAACACAGACCCTAGAGACATCTTCAGTCAACTAGCTGGTACAAAACACAGGCACAGGAGACACCCTCACTAAACTAGCAACGTGCACAACACAGATCCTGGAGCCATCCTCACTGAACTAGCTCCATACACAACAGAGACCCTGGAGCCATCCTCACTGAACAAGCTCCATAAACAACACAGACCCTGGAGTCACCCTCACTAATCTAGCTACCTACACAACACAGATCCTGGAGCCATCCTCACTGAACTTGCTACATGCACAACACAGACCCAGGAATCATCCTCACTGAACTAGCTACATACACAACACAGTAGCTGGAGCTATCCTCACTGAACTAGCACCTACAGAACACAGACCCTGGAGCCATCTTCAGTGAACTAGCTACAACACAACACAGACCCAGGAGGCACCCTCACTGAACTAGCTACATACACGACACAGACCCTGGAGCCACCCTCACTGAACTAGCTACATACACGACACAGACCCTGAAGCCATCCTCACTGAACCAGCTATAAACACAACACAAACCCTAAAGCCATCCTCACTGAACCAGATACAGACACAACATAGACCCTGAAGACATCCTCACTGAACTAGCTACATACACAACCCAGACCCTGGAGCTATACTCAGTGAACCAGCTACATACACAACACAGTCCCTGGAGCCATCCTCACTGAACTGGCGACTACAGAACACATACCCTGGAGCCATCTTCAGTGAACTAGCTACCACACAACACAGACCCAGGAGCCACCTTCATTGAACTAGCTACATTCACAACACAGACCCTGGAGCCATCCTCACTGAACTAGATACATACACAACACAGACCCTGGAGGAATCCTCACTGAACTAGCTACAAAAACAACAGAGACCCTGGAGCCACCCTCAGTGAACTACCAACACACACACAACACAGACGCTGGAGCCACCCTCACTGAACTGGCGACTACAGAACACAGAACCTGGAGCAATATTCAGTGAACTAGCTATTACACAACACAGACCCAGGAACAAGCCTCACTGAAGTAGCTACATATACAAAGAGACCCTGGAGCCATCCTCACTGAACTAGCAACAAACACAAGAGTGACCCTGGAGCCACCCTCAATGAACTACCTACACACATAACACAGACCCGGGAGCCACCCTCACTTACCTAGCTACGTGCACAACACAGACCCTGGAGCTATCCTCACTGAAATAGCTACAAACAGAACAGAGAGCCTGGATCCACCCTCAATGAACTACCTGCACACACAACACAGAGCCCAGAGCCATCCTGACTGAACGAGCTACATACACAACACAGACCCTGGAGCCAACCTCACTGAACTAGCTACATACACAACACAGTCCCTGGAGCCATCCTCACTGAAGTAGCTACATACATAACTCAGACCCTGGAGCCATCCACACTGAACTAGCTACATACACAACACAGACCCTGGAGAAACCTTCACTGAACTAGCTGCATACAACAACACAGACCCTGGAGCCATCCACACTGAACTAGCTACATACACAACACAGTAGCTGGAGCTATCCTCACTGAACTAGCAACTATGGAACACAGACCCTGGAGCCATCTTCAGTGAACTAGCTACTACACAACACACACCCAGGAGCCACCGTTACTGAACAAGCTACATGCACAACACAGACCCTGGAGTCATCCTCACTGAACTAGCTACATACACAACACAGACCCTGGAGTCACCCTGACTGAACTAGCTACATACACAACACAGACCCTTGAGCTATCCTAATTGAACTAGCTAAATACACAGCACAGACCTTGGAGCCATCTTCAGCGAACTAGCTACTACACAACACAGACCCAGGAGCCACCTTCATTGAACTAGCTACATTCACAACACAGACCCTGGAGCCATCCTCACTGAACTAGATACATACACAACACAGACCCTGGAGGAATCCTCACTGAACTAGCTACAAATACAACAGAGACCCTGGAGCCACCCTCAGTGAACTACCAACACACACACAACACAGACCCTGGAGCCACCCTCACTGAACTGGCGACTACAGAACACAGAACCTGGAGCAATATTCAGTGAACTAGCTATTACACAACACAGACCCAGGAACAAGCCTCACTGAAGTAGCTACATATACAAAGAGACCCTGGAGCCATCCTCACTGAACTAGCAACAAACACAAGAGTGACCCTGGAGCCACCCTCAATGAACTACCTACACACATAACACAGACCCGGGAGGCACCCTCACTTACCTAGCTACGTGCACAACACAGACCCTGGAGCTATCCTCACTGAAATAGCTACAAACAGAACAGAGAGCCTGGATCCACCCTCAATGAACTACCTACATACACAACACAGACCCTGGAGCCAACCTCACTGAACTAGCTACATACACAACACAGTCCCTGGAGCCATCCTCACTGAAGTAGCTACATACACAACACAGACCCTGGAGAAACCTTCACTGAACTAGCTGCATACAACAACACAGACCCTGGAGCCATCCACACTGAACAAGCTACATACACAACACAGTAGCTGGAGCTATCCTCACTGAACTAGCAACTACGGAACACAGACCCTGGAGCCATCTTCAGTGAACTAGCTACTACACAACACACACCCAGGAGCCACCGTTACTGAACAAGCTACATGCACAACACAGACCCTGGAGTCACCCTGACTGAACTAGCTACATACACAACACAGACCCTGGAGCTATCCTAATTGAACTAGCTAAATACACAGCACAGAACCTGGAGCCATCTTCAATAAACTAGCAACATAGACAACACAAACCCTGGAGCCATCCTCAGTGAACTAGCTACACACACAACACAGACCCTGGAGCCATCATCACTGAACTAGCTACGAATACAAAACAGACCCTGGAGCCATCCTCACTGAACTAGCTACATACGCAACACAGACCCTGGAGCCATCTTTACGGAACCAGCTATAAATACAACACAGACCCTGAAGCTATCCTAACTGAACTAGCTACATACACAACACAGACCCTGAAGCCATCCTCACTGAACTAGATACAGACACAACATAGACCCTGCAGACATCCTCACTAAACTAGCTACATACACAACACAGACCCTGGGGCCATCCTCACAGAACTATCTCCATACACAACGCAGACCCTGGAAACATTCTCACTGAACCAGCTATAAACACAACACAGACCCTGAAGCCATCCTCACTGTACTAGATACAGACACAACACAGACCCTGCAGAAACCCTCACAGAAGTAGCTACATACAACAATACAGACCCTGGAGCCATCCTCACTGAACTAGCTACATACGCAACACAGACCCTGGAGCCATCCTCACTGAACTAGCTACATACACAACACAGTAGCTGGAGGTATCCTCACTGAACTAGCAACTACAGAACACACACCCTGGAGCCATCTTCAGTGAACTAGCTACTACACAACACACACCCAGAAGACACCCTCACTGAACTAGCTACATGCACAACACAGACCCAGGAATCATCCTCACTAAACCAGCTACATATACAACACAAACCCTGGAGCCACACTCACTGAACTAGCAACATACACAACACAGTCCCTGGAGTCATCCTCACTGATCTAGCTACATACACAACACAGACCCTGGAGTCATCCTCACTGAAGTAGCTACAGAAACTCAACACAGACCCTGGAGCCATCCTCAGTTAACTAGCTACATACACAAAACAGACCCTGGAGTCATCCTCAGTGAACTAGCTACATACACAACACAGACCCTGGAGCCATCATCACTGAACTAGCTACGAATACAAAACAGAACCTGGAGCCATGCTCACTGAACTAGCTACATGCACAAAACAGAACGTGGATTCATCATCACTGAACGAGCTACATACACAACACAGCCCCTGGTGCCATCCTCACTAAACCAGCTACATACACAACACAAGACATGGAGCCACGCTCACTGGACTAGGTACTGCACAACACAGACCCTGAAGCCATCCTCACTGAACTGGGTACAAACACAACACAGACCCTGGAGCCATCTTCAGTGAACTAGCGACCACAGAACACAGACCCTGGAGCCATCCTCAGTGAACCAGCTACATACACAATACAGACCCGGGAGCCACGATCACTGAACTAGCTACGCGAACAACACAGACCCTGGAGCCATCCTCACTGAACTAGCGACTACACAACACAGACCCTGCAGCCACCCTCATTAAACTAGTTACATACACAACACATTCCCTGGAGCTATCCTCACTGAACCAGCTGCATACTCAACACAGACCCTGGAGCCATCCACAATGAATTAGATACTACACAACACAGCCCCTGGAGCCACCCTCACTCAACTAGCTACATACACAATACAGACCCAGGAGCCACCATCACTGAACTAGCTACGTGCACAACACAGACCCTGGAGCCATCCTCACTGAACTAGCGACTACTCAACACAGACCCTGGAGCCAGCCTCATTAAACTAGCTGCATACACAAAACAGTCCCTGGAGCTATCCTTACTGAACTAGCAACTACAGAACACAGACCTTGGAGCCATCTTCACTGAACTAGCTACGATACAACACAGACCCTGAAGCCACCCTCACTGAACCAGCTACATACACAACACAGACCCTGAAGCCATCCTCACTGAACCAGCTACTACACAACACGGACCCTGGAGAAACCTTCAATGAACTAGCTACATTCACAACAGAAATCCCTGGAGCCATCCTCACTGAACTAGCTACATACACAACACAGTATCTGGAGCTATCCTCACTGAACTGGCAACTACAGAACACAGACCCTGGAGCCATCTTCAGTGAACTAACTGCTACACAACACAGACCCAAGAGCGACCCTCACTGAACTAGCTACATGCACAACATAGACCCTGGAGTCACCCTCACTGATCTAGCTACATACACAACACAGACCCTGGAGCCATCATCACTGAACTTGCTACGAATACAAAACAGACCCTGGAGCCATCCTCACTCAACTAGCTACATACACAATACAGACCCAGGAGCCACCATCACTGAACTAGCTACGTGCACAACACAGACCCTGGAGCCATCCTCACTGAACTAGCGACTACTCAACACAGACCCTGGAGCCAGCCTCATTAAACTAGCTGCATACACAAAACAGTCCCTGGAGCTATCCTTACTGAACTAGCAACTACAGAACACAGACCTTGGAGCCATCTTCACTGAACTAGCTACGATACAACACAGACCCTGAAGCCACCCTCACTGAACCAGCTACATACACAACACAGACCCTGAAGCCATCCTCACTGAACCAGCTACTACACAACACGGACCCTGGAGAAACCTTCAATGAACTAGCTACATTCACAACAGAAATCCCTGGAGCCATCCTCACTGAACTAGCTACATACACAACACAGTATCTGGAGCTATCCTCACTGAACTGGCAACTACAGAACACAGACCCTGGAGCCATCTTCAGTGAACTAACTGCTACACAACACAGACCCAAGAGCGACCCTCACTGAACTAGCTACATGCACAACATAGACCCTGGAGTCACCCTCACTGATCTAGCTACATACACAACACAGACCCTGGAGCCATCATCACTGAACTTGCTACGAATACAAAACAGACCCTGGAGCCATCCTCACTCAACTAGCTACATACACAATACAGACCCAGGAGCCACCATCACTGAACTAGCTACGTGCACAACACAGACCCTGGAGCCATCCTCACTGAACTAGCGACTACTCAACACAGACCCTGGAGCCAGCCTCATTAAACTAGCTGCATACACAAAACAGTCCCTGGAGCTATCCTTACTGAACTAGCAACTACAGAACACAGACCTTGGAGCCATCTTCACTGAACTAGCTACGATACAACACAGACCCTGAAGCCACCCTCACTGAACCAGCTACATACACAACACAGACCCTGAAGCCATCCTCACTGAACCAGCTACTACACAACACGGACCCTGGAGAAACCTTCAATGAACTAGCTACATTCACAACAGAAATCCCTGGAGCCATCCTCACTGAACTAGCTACATACACAACACAGTATCTGGAGCTATCCTCACTGAACTGGCAACTACAGAACACAGACCCTGGAGCCATCTTCAGTGAACTAACTGCTACACAACACAGACCCAAGAGCGACCCTCACTGAACTAGCTACATGCACAACATAGACCCTGGAGTCACCCTCACTGATCTAGCTACATACACAACACAGACCCTGGAGCCATCATCACTGAACTTGCTACGAATACAAAACAGACCCTGGAGCCATCCTCACTGAACTAGCTACATACGCAACACAGACCCTGAAGCCATCCTCACTGAACTAGATACAGGGACAACATAGACCCTGAAGCCATCCTCACTGAACTAGATACAGACACAACACAGACCCTGGAGAAACCCTCACAGAAGTAGCTACATACAACAATACAGACCCTGGAGCCATCCTCACTGAAGTAGCTACATACGCAACACAGACCCTGAAGCCATCCTCACTGAACTAGATACATACACAACACAGACCCTGAAGCCGTCCTCACTGAAATAGATACAGGGACAACATAGACCCTGAAGCCATCCTCACTGAACTAGATACATACACAACACAGACCCTGAAGCCATCCTCACTGAACTAGATACAGACACAACACAGACCCTGGAGAAACCCTCACAGAAGTAGCTACATACAACAATACAGACCCTGGAGCCATCCTCACTGAACTAGCTACATACGCAACACAGACCCTGGAGCCATCCTCACTGAACTAGCTACATACACAACACAGACCCTGAAGCCATCCTCACTGAAATAGATACAGGGACAACATAGACCCTGAAGCCATCCTCACTGAACTAGATACATACACAACACAGACCCTGAAGCCATCCTCAGTGAACTAGATACAGACACAACACAGACCCTGGAGAAACCCTCACAGAAGTAGCTACATACAACAATACAGACCCTGGAGCCATCCTCACTGAACTAGCTACATACGCAACACAGACCCTGAAGCCATCCTCACTGAACTAGATACATACACAACACAGACCCTGAAGCCATCCTCACTGAAATAGATACAGGGACAACATAGACCCTGAAGCCATCCTCACTGAACTAGATACATACACAACACAGACCCTGAAGCCATCCTCACTGAACTAGATACAGACACAACACAGACCCTGGAGAAACCCTCACAGAAGTAGCTACATACAACAATACAGACCCTGGAGCCATCCTCACTGAACTAGCTACATACGCAACACAGACCCTGGAGCCATCCTCACTGAACTAGCTACATACGTAACTCAGACCCTGGAGCCATCTTCAGTGAACTATCGACTACACAACACACACCCAGAAGACACCCTCACTGAACTAGCTACATGCACAACACAGACCCAGGAATCATCCTCACTAAACTAGCTACATATACAACACAGACCCTGGAGACACCATCACTGAACTAGCTACGTGCACAACACAGACCCTGGAGCCATCCTCACTGAACTAGCGACTACACAACACAGACCCTGGAGCCAGCCTCATTAAACTAGCTGCATACACAAAACATTCCCTGGAGCTATCCTTACTGAACTAGCAACTACAGAACACAGACCTTGGAGCCATCTTCACTGAACTAGCTACGATACAACACAGACTCTGAAGCCACCCTCACTGAACCAGCGACATACACAACACAGACCCTGAAGCCATCCTCACTGAACCAGCTACTACACAACACGGACCCTGGAGAAACCTTCAATGAACTAGCTACATTCACAACAGAAATCCCTGGAGCCATCCTCACTGAACTAGCTACATACACAACACAGTATCTGGAGCTATCCTCACTGAACTGGCAACTACAGAACACAAACCCTGGAGCCATCTTCAGTGAACTAACTGCTACACAACACAGACCCAAGAGCGACCCTCACTGAACTAGCTACATGCACAACATAGACCCTGGAGTCACCATCACTGATCTAGCTACATACACAACACAGACCCTGGAGCCACCCTCACTGAAGTAGCTACAGAAACACAACACAGACCCTGGAGCCATCCTCAGTGAACTAGCTACATACACAACACAGACCCTGGAGCCATCCTCAGTGAACTAGCTACATACACAACACAGACCCTGGAGCCATCATCACTGAACTAGCTACATGCACAACACAGACCCTGGAACGATCATCACTGAACTAGCTATGAATACAAAACAGAACCTGGAGCCATGCTCACTGAACTAGCTACATGCACAAAAGAGAACGTGGATTCATCATCACTGAACGAGCTACATACACAACACAGCCCCTGGTGCCATCCTCACTGAACCAGCTACTACACAACACGGACCCTGGAGAAATCTTCATTTAACTAGCTACATTCACAACACAAATCCCTGGAGCCATCCTCACTGAACTAGCTACATACAGAAAACAGAACGTGGAGCCATCATCACTGAACGATCTGCATACACAACACAGCCCCTGGTGCCATCCTCACTAAACCAGCTACATACACAACACAAAACATGGAGCCACGCTCACTGAACTAGGTACTGCACAACACAGACCCTGAAGCCATCCTCACTGAACTGGCTACAAACACAACACAGTCCCTGGAGCCATTCTCACTGAACTAGCTACATACACAACACAGACCCTGGAGCCACCCTCACTGAAGTAGCTACAGAAACACAACACAGACCCTGGAGCTATCCTAACTGAACTAGCTACATAAACAACACAGACCCTGGAGCCATCCTCACTGAACTAGCAAAATACACAGCACAGATCCTGAAGCCATCTTCAATAAACTAGCAACATAGAGAACACAGACGCTGGAGCCATCCTCACTGAACTAGCTACATACACAACACAGACGCTGGAGCCATCATCACTGAACTAGCTACATGCACAACACAGACCCTGGAGCCATTCTCACTGAACTAGCGACATACACAATACAGACCCTGGAGCCATCTTCAGTGAACTAGCGACCACAGAACAGAGACCCTGGAGCCATCCTCAGTGAACTACCTACTACACAACACAAACCCTGGAGCCATCCTCACTGAACTAGCGACTACACAACACAGACCCTGGAGCCATCCTCACTGAACGAGCTACATACACAATACAGACCCAGGAGCCACCACCACTGAACTAGCTACGTGCACAACACAGACCCTGGAGCCACCCTCATTAAACTAGTTACATACACAACACTTTCCCTGGAGCTATCATCACTGAACCAGCTACATACACAACACAGACACTGGAGCCATCCACAATGAATTAGATACTACACAACACAGCCCCTGGAGCCACCATCACTGAACTAGCTACATACACAACACATTCCCTGGAGCTATCCTCACCGAACTAGCGACTGCAGATCACAGACCTTGGAGCCATCCTCACTGAACCAGCTACTACACAACACAGTAGCTGGAGCTATCCTCACCGAACTGGCAACTACAGAACACAGACCCTGGAGCCATCTTCAGTGAACTAACAGCAACACAACACAGACCCAAGAGCGACCCTCACTGAACTGGCTACATGCACAACACAGACCCAGGACTCATCCTCACTGAACTAGCTACATACACGAAATAGACCCTGGAGCCACCCTCACTGAAGTAGCTACAGAAACACAACACAGACCCTGAAGCCATCATCACTGAACTAGCTACATACAGAACACAGACCCTGGAGCCATCGTCACTGAACCAGCTATAAACACAACACAGACCTTAATGCCATCCTCACTGAACTAGATACAGACACAACATAGACCCTGAAGACATGCTCACTGAACTAGCTACATACACAACACAGACCCTGGAGCCATCCACAATGAATTAGATACTACACAACACAGCCCCTGGAGCCACCATCACTGAACTAGCTACATACACAACACAGTCCCTGGAGCTATCCTCACTGAACTGGCGACTACAGAACACATACCCTGGAGCCATCTTCAGTGAACTAGCTACCACACAACACAGACCCTGAAGCCATCCTCACTGAACTAGCTGCATGCACAACACAGATCCTGGAGCCATCCTCACTGAACTAGCTGAATACACAACACAGACCCTGGAGCTATCCTCACTGAACTAGCGACTACAGAACACAGACCTTGGAGCCATCTTCAGTGAACTAGCTACTACACAACACAGACCCTGGAGCCACCTTCATTGAACCAGCTACATTCACAACACAGACCCTGGAGCCATCCTCACTGAACTAGCTACATACACAACACACACCCAGGAGTCATCCTCACTGAACTAGCCAAATACACAACACGGACCCTGGAGCCACCCTCACTGAACTATCTACATACACAACACAGACCCTGGAGCTATCCTAACTGAACTAGATACATAAACAACACAGACCCTGAAGCCATCCTCACTGAACCAGCTATAAACACAACACAAACCCTAAAGCCATCCTCACTGAACCAGATATAGACACAACATAGACCCTGAAGACATCCTCACTGAACTAGCTACATACAACAACACAGACCCTGGAGCCATCCTCAATGGACTAGCTACATACACAACACAGCAGCTGGAGCTATCCTCACTGAACTAGCAACTACAGAACACAGACCCTGGAGCCATCTTCAGTGAACTAGCTACAACACAACACAGACCCAGGAGTCATCCTCACTGAACTAGCTACTACACAACACAGACCCTGGAGTCACCTTCATTGAACTAGCTACATTCACAACACAGACCCAGGAGGCACCCTCACTGAACTAGCTACATGCACAACATAGACCCTGGAGCCATCCTCACTGAACCAGCTACATACACAACACAGACCCTGGAGCTATCCTCACTGAACCAGCTACATAAACAACACAGACCCTGGAGCTATCCTCACTGAACCAGCTACATAAACAACACAGACCCTGGAGCCATCCCCAATGAATTAGATACTACACAACACAGACCTTGGAGCCATCTTCAGTGAACTAGCGACTACAGAACACAGACCTTGGAGCCATCTTCAGTGAACTAGCTACTATACAACACAGACCCTGAAGCCACCCTCACTGAACTAGCTACATGCACAACACAGACCCTGGAGCTATCCTCACTGAACCAGCTACATAAACAACACAGACCCTGGAGCCATCCACAATGTTAGATACTACACAACACAGCCCGTGGAGCCACCCTCACTGAACTAGCTACATACACAATACAGACCTGGGAGCCACCCTCACTAAACTAGCTACTTGCACAACACAGACCCTGAAGCCATCCTCACTGAACCAGCTACTACACAACACTGACCCTGGATCCAGCCTCATTAAACTAGCTATGTACACAACACATTCCGTGGAGCTATCCTCACTGAACTAGCGACTACAGAACACAGACCTTGGATCCATCTTCAGTGAACTAGCTACTACACAACACAGACCCAGGAGCCACCCTCACTGAACTAGCTACATGCACAACACAGACCCAGGAGTCATCCTCACTGATCTAGCTACATACACAAAAAAGATCATGGAGTCACCCTCACTGATCTAGCTACATACACAACACAGTAGCTGGAGCTATCCTCACTGAACTAGCTACATACACAACACATTCCCTGGAGCCATCCTCACTGAACCAGCTATAAGCACAACACAGACCATGAAGCCATCCTCACTGAACTAAATACAGACACAACACAGACCCTGGAGAATCGCTCACTGAAGTAGCTACATACAACAACACAGACCCTGGAGCCATCCTCACTGAACCAGCTACATACACAACACCGACCCTGGAGCTATCCTCACTGAACCAGCTACATAAACAACACAGACCCTGGAGCCATCCACAATGAGTTAGATACTACACAACACAGCCCGTGGAGAAACCCTCACTGAAGTAGCTACATACAACAACATAGACCCTGGAGCCATCCTTACTGAACTAGCTCCATACACCACACAGACCCTGGAGCACCCTCACTGAACCAGCTGCATACACAATACAGACTTGGGAGCCATACACAATGAATTAGGTACTACACAACACAGCCCCTGGAGCCACCCTCACTGAAGTAGCACATACACAATACAGACCCGGGAGCCACCATGACTGAACTAGCTACATGCACAACACAGACCCTGGAGCCATCCTCACTGAACTAGCGACTACACAACACAGACCCTGGAGACAGCCTAATTAAACTAGCTACATACACAACACATTCCCTGGAGCTATCCTTACTGAACTAGCAACTACAGAACACAGACCTTGGAGCCATCTTCACTGAACTAGCTCCTATACAACACAGACCCTGAAGCCACCCTCACTGAACCAGCTACATACACAACACAGACCCTGGGGCCATCCTCACAGGACTAGCTCCATACACAACACAGACCCTGGAGGCATCCTCACTGAACCAGCTATAAACACAACACAGACCCTGAAGCCATCCTCACTGAACTAGATACAGACACAACACAGACCCTGGAGAAACCCTCACTGAAGTAGCTACATACAACAAACAACACAGACCCGGGAGCCACCATCACTGAACTAGCTACGTGAACAACACAGACCCTGGAGCCATCCTCACTGAACCAGCTACATACACAACACAGACCCTGGAGCTATCCTCACTGAACCAGCTACAAACACAACACAGACCCTGGAGCCATCCCCAATGAATTAGATACTACACAACACAGCCCCTGGAGCCACCCTCACTGAACTAGCTACGTTCACAACACAGACCCTGGAGCCATCCTCACTGAACTAGCGACTACAGAACTCAGACCTTGGAGCCATCTTCAGTGAACTAGCTACTATACAACACAGACCCTGAAGCCCTCCTCACTGAACTAGGTACATACACAACACAGTAGCTGGAGCTATCCTCACTGAACTAGCAACTACAGAACACAGACCCTGGAGCTATCCGCACTGAACTAGCTACATACACAACACAGACCCTGAAGCCATCCTCACTGAACTAGCTACATACACAACACAGACCCTGGAGCGATCCTCACTGAACCAGCTACATAAACAACACAGACCCTGGAGGTATCCTAACTAAACTAGCTACATAAACAACACAGACCCTGGAGCCACCCTCACTGAACTAGCTACATACACAACAGAGACCCTGGAGCTATCCTCACTGAACCAGCTACATAAAGAACACAGACCCTGGAGCCATCCACAATGAGTTAGATACTGCACAACACAGCCCATGGAGCCACTCTCACTGAACTAGCTACATACACAATACAGACCTGGGAGCCACCCTCACTAAACTAACTACTTGCACAATACAGACCCTGAAGCCATCCTCACTGAACCAGCTACTACACAACACAGACCCTGGAGCCAGCCTCATTCAACTAGCTACATACACAACACATTCCGTGGAGCTATCCTCACTGAACTAGCGACTACAGAACACAGACCTTGGAGCCATCTTCAGTGAACTAGCTACTACACAACACAGTCCCTGGAGCTATCCTCAGTGAACCAGCTACATACACAACACAGTCCCTGGAGCCACCCTCACTGAACCAGCTACCTACACAACACAGACGCTGGAGCCATCCTCACTGAACTAGATATTATACCACACAGACCCTGGAGCCACCCTCACTGAACCAGCTACGACACAACACAGACACTGCAGACATCCTCACTGAACTAGCCACATACACAACACAGACCCTGGAGCCATCCACAATGAACTAGATACTACACAACACAGCCCCTGGAGCCACCCTCACTGAAGTAGCACATACACAATACAGAACCGGGAGCCACCATCACTGAACTAGCTACGTGCACAACACAGACCCTGGAGCCAGCCTCATTAAACTAGCTACATACACAACACATTCTCTGGAGCTATCCTCACTGAATTAGCGACTACAGAACACAGACCTTGGAGCCATCTTCAGTGAACTAGCTACTACACAACACAGACCTTGAAGCCACCCTCACTGAACCAGCTATATACACAACACAGACCCTGAAGTCATCCTCACTGAACCAGCTGCTGCACAACACAGATCCTGGGGAAACCTTCATTGAACTAGCTACATTCACAACACAAACCCTGGAGCCATCCTCACTGAACTAGCTACAAACACAGCAGAGACCCTGGATCCACCCTCAGTGAACTACCTATACACACAACACAGACCCTGGAGGCATCCTCACTGAACTAGCTACTACAGAATACAGACACTGGAGCCATCTTCACTGAACTAGCTACAAACACAACACAGACCCTGGAGACACCCTAACTGAACTAGCTACATACAACAACACAGACCCTGGAGCCATCCTGACTGAACTAGCTACATATACAACACAGTAGCTGGAGCTATCCTCACTGAACTAGCAACTACAGAACACAGACTCTGGAGCCACCCTCACTGAACTAGCTACATGCACAACACAGACCCAGGAGTCAACCTCACTGAACTAGCTACATACTCAACACAAACCCTGGAGCCATCCTCACTGAACTAGGTACATACACAACACAGACCCTGGAGCCACCCTCACTGAAGTAGCTACAGAAATACAACACAGACCCTGGAGCCACCCTCACTGAACTAACTGCATAAAAACACAGACCCTGGAGCCATCCTCATTGAACTAGCTACATACACAACACAGACCCTGGAGACACCCTCATTGAACTAGCTACATACACAACACAGACCCTGGAGACACCCTCACTGAACTAGCTACATACAACAACACAGACCCTGGAGCCATCCTCACTGAACTAGCTACTACACAACACACACCCACGAGCCACCCTCACTGATCTAGCTACATACACAACACAGTCCCTGGAGCCATCCTCACTGAACTATTTACATACACAACACAGTTGCTGGAGCTATCCTCACTGAACTAGCTACTACACAACACACACCCACGAGCCACCCTCACTGATCTACCTACATACACAACACAGACCCTGGAGCCATCCTCACTGAATTAACAACATACACAACACAGACCCTGGAGACACCCTCACTGAACTACCTACTACACAACACTGACCGTGGAGCCATCTTCACTGAATTGACTACATGTACAACACAGACTCTGGGGCCATCCTCACGGAATTAGCTACTGCACAACAGAGACTCTGGAGCCACCCTCACTAAACTAGCTACCTACACAACACTGCCCCTGGAGTCATCCTCACTGAACTAGCTACATACACAACTCAGACCCTGGAGCCATCCTCACAGAACTAGGTACATGCACAACTCAGACCCTGGAGCCGTCCTCAGTGAACTAGCTACATACACAACACAGAACCTGGAGCCACCCTCACTGAACTACCTACTACACAACACAGACCCTGGACCCACACTCATCTAACTAGCTACATACACAACACAGACCCTGAAGCCACCCTCACTGAATTGGCCGCATACACAACACAGACCCCAAAGCCATCCTCACTGAACTGGCTACATACACAACACAGACCCTGGAGCCATCCTCACTGAACATTTACATGTACAACACAGACCCCAAAGCCATCCTCATCGAACTGGCTACTGCACAACACAGACCCCGAAGCCATCGTCACTGAACTGGTTACTACACAACACAGGCCCTGGAGCCATCCACACTGAACTAGCTACATGTACAACACAGACCCTGGACCCACCCTCGCTGAACTATCTGTACACAATACAGATACTGGAGCCATCCTGACTGAACGAGCTACTACACAACACAGACCCTGGACCTCTATTGAATATTGAGGCAAAGTGTTAAAGCTGATTACAATTGTACTGTGTGATTATTACCTCATGTATCAGCCAAAATCTAATTGCTTATTAGCTTTTTCAGTGACTCAATGCAGAAAACTTTATTATCTGAAAAGCCTTTTTGTCTGTCATTACCCTAAAAGATTTCTCCGTGGATTGTCACCTTGTCGCAGTGGAGAAGCTTGTGTGGTCCTGTGTTCCCGAGAGCGATACCGTCTGGAGCTATGCTCTTGGTAGGGTTCCCCATGGCGTTAAGGTCAAGGGTGAGGTCCCTGACAAAGAACAATCCAACCAAGACCTCAACGATGGAACAGGCTGATGAAGTTACTTCGAACTCAACGGCTGTGAAGGCGGATGAAGGCTGCAACAAGTCCACCAGCTCCAATCGTCGTGGTTTCCAAGCCATTGGAATCAGTTGGCTGATTTGTGAAGTATCGTGTGCTTCTTGGAGTGCAACATCAAGTACACGTTAAACAAATACACGCACAGGCGTCTTCGCTCTGTGGGCCACTTCTTCAGAATGAAGACCATCATCTTCGACCTCGAGGGATAGCCACAATGACGACCCTAAAAGAGCTGTTTGGAAGTTTTGGCTAGTGTCATAAGTTCCTCACCACTGATCGAGCAGTCCATCCTCAAGCACTGTCTCGGAAAAGATGGAATTACAACCCTATATCGACTCTCAAAAAGATCAGTTCATTCCCCCTCCATAGCACAAGGGAGAGGTGTTTCTTTAATAGCACGTGGAACAGAACAGAATGCAGAGACTCCAAAACTAGGGCAGGGAGTGGAATATTGCACAGCGCCTCTGTGAAAGAGATACAAGTTGAATGTGGTACAATACCTTTGTGAACCGGGTAATGAGGTTTGATTTATGTGGGTGACTAAAAGGAACAGCCTAATTATCCAACTAAAGCCTAATCTCCTTTGTCCTTTCTTTCCTTAAAACAAATCTATTAATGAAGCAGCATAGGCGTTTTCAGTGTCAGGATATAAATCTGATATAGTTACCAGTGTTAAAGGCATGGAACAGTATCACACGGCCATAAAACCAATTTTCCCCGGGATCAATAAAGTATGACTATGACTATGACTAAGACACGGTCACCGCTCTAGTTCCACTGAATTCAATGGAGCTAGTTGGTGAATACAATCAACAGCTAATACTCTCAAGCACATTTAGAACAAATGACTATTCCCTAAGATGTTACTCTCTCAAGATCCCCATTAATAAGCAAATATAGTGGGAAGATGCCCTGACAAGGAGGGTGGGGCAGAGCCTCAATGCTCCTCACAGTAACAGTCCTTTCACACTCACTCAACTGCCTGATCAAGTGCTGAAGGTCAAAGGACAACGTAGGAGTCTATGGCAGAATAAAGCTCACATGTAGTACTAAAGGGTCATCAAATTGCCGTGGATGGTTTCCAGCTTACCCTTGTGACAAAGCCGAATAAAATTGTTGAGCTGTCAGTCACCTTTCCACCATGCTTCAGTCAGGTCTGTGTCTATCACTGGGTGCTGTAGTGCGATATAATAGCTTATCCGTTACCCACTACATTATCTGATCACGCTGGCCTGAACCAGTGTACAAGTTGCGCCTGTCTGTACCCTATCTGTACCCTGCTCTGCTACAATATAAATTCTGTACCTATTTCAGTACGTGAAACCTCACTCTGTGTCTGCATCCACTCTGTTAAATCATCCTTGTCTTTGTTTGTAGTCTGCACATGAGCCTTTACCAGTGCAGAATGCCCCAAAGCCTCTTTAGTTTGGAAACATAGCAAACAGCAAAGCTGCCTGCAACAAAAGCATGTCTGATTGCAGATGTTAAATTTGCCCCCTCCCCCTTTTGCAAATTGCACTAGATACAAGACGAGCTTTAGTGAGTTCTATCAGCCCTTGAGTTTTATATTCATGACTGTGGCTGAGCATTGCACTCATGATCTTCCAGATTCATCTGCAGAGTTCTCAAGGTGACCTACACTGCACCACACACAACATGGCTGCACCATTAAAAATCAAACACAAACCTATTATCTGCAGAAATGATCAATTACAGACAACTTCAAAGGACTAGCTTCAACACCCCGCAGACCCACAGCCCCATTTCCATAATTTTTTCTGCCCCACAGCCCCATTTCCATAATTTTTCTGCGTTAAATTTCTCACGGTAGCAACCAGTCACAAACAGCAGCAGCTGTGTGTTCTGCATCTTAATAACCTTCTGCACCAAAGCAGCTTCCGGCAATATCTTCTGGCTGGTAAACCAGGTTTAAAAGGGTGGAAACACACATGGCTATAGCTGTTCAGAGACATACATATTCTAATAGTAGGCCAGACTAGTTGATTTCTCAGAGACACCAGGCCAGCTGTTAATGCAATGTGGACCGAATGAGGCACACTATTTGTCCATAAATAGTCCCACAATGGCTGGGTGCTACAACTGAATGGTTATCCAAGTTTATTAATAGCTGTGCATTCAAATGCATTCTGTTCCAATTCCAGTTGTACTTGAAAGGGAGAATAAAACTACACCTGCATCCAGTGACCCCGTTATCTCTTTCCCAGATACAATCTTACTGGCTCTCCACTCGGCCTTAGATCACCTGGACAATAGTAATATCTACGTCATTCTGCTGTTCAACACAATCATACCCTCAGTTCTAATCAACAAGCTCCAAAATCTGGGCCTCTGTTCCTCCCTCTGCAACTGGATCCTTGACTTCCTCAGTGGGAGACCGCAGTCAGTGTGGATTGGAAATAACATCTCCTCCTCGCTGGCAATCAATACGGCTGCACCTCAAGGATGCATGCTTAGCGCACTGCTCTACTCTCCCCACGCCCATGACTATGTGGCTGGGCACAGCTCAAACACCATATATAAATTTGCCAATGACACAACTATTGTTGGCAGAATGGTGAAGAGGAGGCGTACAGGAGCGAGACAGACCAGCTGGTTGAATGGTGTCATAGCAACAATGTTGCACTCAACATCGGTAAAACCAAGGGATTGATTGTGAAGTTCAGGAAGGGGGAGTCGAGGGAGCACACACCAGTCCTCATTGAGGGATCAGCAGTGGAAAGAGTGAGCAGTTTCAAGTTTGTGGGTGTCAACATCTCTGAAGATCTAGCCTGGGCCCAACACTTTGATGTGATTAAAAAGGCAGCAAAGAAGATAGCAGCTATATTTCACAGGAGTTTGAGGACACTTCAAAGACTCTCATAAATGTCTACAGATGTAGTGTGGAGAGCATTCTACTTGATTGCATCGCCAGCTGAATGAAAGGGCCATTGCACTGGATTGGAAAAAGCTGTAAACTCAGCCAGCTCCATCATGGGCACTAGCAACCCCAACATTGAGGCCCCATCACCCAGGCCATGCTGTCTTCTTGGTGCTACCATCAAGGAAGAGGTACAAGAGTTGAAACACAATGTTCAGGGACAGCTCCTTCCCCTCCGTCATCAGATTTCGGAATGGTCCACTGACCCATGAACACTACCTCACTATCTTATTTATTTAATTTAATTTCATATACTGAATGTCTTTTATTGTAACTGATAGTTTTTTTAATGATGTTTTGCAATGTACTGCTGCCACGGAAGAACTTTCCCAACATAGGTCAGTGATGTTAAACCTGATACTGACTCTGCTTGCATTTATCCATTCTCAAATCTAGCTGCCAGCCTCAGCCCCTGAAATTATTTCCCTGCCCAGATGAATGATGTAGCCATCCCATAAACATATGGCATATGTCACCAAAGTTTATACTGCTGGCAACAGAACCCTATCACCATTGTCCACAGTTCATCTTGAACCCAGAGGAGATTCTCTAATGTCCATCTTGGCAGGGTCATACTTAACTCTGCTGAAGCACTTACTGACTGGGAGGTGGGAATGACACAGAGCGTTTACTTCTGTGTGCCACTGCCCACAGGATATTCGTAGTAATTGCTTAAGATACAAGTGCTTTATTCAATTATTCTTCTCTCCCTTGCTCCTCTTCACAATGACTAACTGGATTGACGTACCACCTCACACAGTGCAAAATATACCAGCGATCACCAAAGGCATGTTACTAAACAACATTTGACACTTTCCAAGATAATGAGATGCTGGAACAGTTTGGTCAAAGGAGTAGGTTTTAAGGAGGAAACAAAATGACAGAAGGGCAGGCAAAGGCAGGGAATTACACAGCTTAATGGCTCAACAGCTGAAGGTACAGCCATTAATAATGGTGTAACTAAAATGAATCAAGGGTGTGCAAGAGGCCAGAATAGGAACGGTAGAGACATCTCCAGGAGTTGCAAGAATGCTAGTAAATACATACACAAGACAGAACGACGACAGGCTTTGTAAGCAAGGTGTGAATCTATAACTTTGCTGCACAGTTGGTCAATGTAGATCAGCAAATCCAGGCTGATGAGTGCATGCGGTTTAATATAAGAGAATATTTAAAGCTGAGTTTTAGAAAACTCAAGGTTTATGGAGGCTGGAAGCAGGCAGACTAGTCAGGGATTCTGCAGAGATGACAGATACAAATACATCAAACCAGGTGAACTGGGGCAGGGGAAGAGCTAGAAAATCTATTTTTCTGGAAGGAAGCGGCCTCAATGATGGAGAAGATACCAAGTTAGAAACTCAACTCTAGTCAAATATGATAAGTTAGGTGTAGAGAACTTGGTTCAAGCTTGAACAGTTGCTGAGAATTAACATAAAGGCTTCACTCTTCCTAATGCTCAGTTGAAAGAAATTTCTGCTCATCCAGGAACAGATACAAACAATATTCCCTGGCTGTTAAACCAGGCTTTAAAGGACAGAAACACATATAGCCACAGGTGTTCAGTGGGGAGAAATGGTGGCAATAGTTAGTCATAGTCATAGTCATACTTTATTGATCCCGGGGGAAATTGGTTTTTGTTACAGTTGCACAATAAATAATAAATAGAATTTATTAACATATTGTAATTATAAAGATTATTTTCTTCTCCCACTTTCTTACTTTGCAATGGATTCATGCTCCTTTCATTGTCTCTGGCTAACCAGGTGACCAACTAACCATAGAGCCAACAGCTCACAGTACTAGTGCCAACATCAGTATCCTGGCTCTCCCCTCCCAAATAACACTATTAGTTTGATTTTTTATTTAAAATCTTAAACAACATAAACTGAGTTTTATCCTTTCCTTGTACTTATAGGCCATGATAATTTGTATGTTCTCTGCTGTCACAATCACTCACAGTCATGTTGGAAGCCCTCAAGAGCTGGGTGAGAACTCCAAGTACAGTGTGCATTTAGTTCAATGTTCTCGAGTGCAGCATCCACAGAGTACGGACTCGTTGATGTTAAGCTGGTGGTGGCAGAATTAAATGAGCTGATTAAATCAAATAAAGGAATTATTTTCAGACAAGCATAGCAGATGATGATGTGTTGCAGCAGCAGTATCTGGAAATTGATGGAAACCACTGGGATCTAAGGCAACCATGTATTCAGTAAGTACCTACAGTCTAAGAAAGTTTGGCTCTGAACTGATGAGCTGAAGTCTGTGATTATGACACTGGTATGCATTATGGAGGAGACAGGCTAGCTGGTACTTGATTCCAGAAGGCATTCCCACCCCTTAGTTTAAATACTATAGAGATAAGCAGACCAGAGGGACAGAAGTATGTGACCATAGCATCGAGGTACTGGAGGAGTTCCAACCTGAGTACTTGTTGAACATGTACATGGTAGTCTTCTCTTCAATTGGGCAAATTAATCACAGTACTTGTCAACACAGAGGACAAGAAAGGACCCCAAGGAAGGATCTAGAAGCTGAAATAGTAACTGGTTTCTCTTTACACAGATGCTGCTTGACTGGCTGAGATCTTCCGGCCTTTTTGTTCTTGTTTCAGATTTCAGCATCTGCCATTCTATTTGCTTTCCTAGCTGGTCAAGGCCTAAGAATTAAATGCAATTCAAGTCACTCTTTTATAGAATGAATGCAATTGCATCAGAAAGGGTGGAAAAGAGATTTACAAAGCTGAGTACAGAGAGGAAATTAAGAACCTGGTGGCATGCTGCGGAGACTAGTGGGGTACCACAAGGCTCAGTGCTAGGACCCCAGTTGTTTACAATATATATTAATGACTTGGATAAGGGAATTAAATGCAGCATCTCCAAGTTTGCGGATGACACGAAGCTGGGCGGCAGTGTTAGCTGTGAGGAGGATGTTAAGAGGATGCAGGGTGACTTGGATAGGTTAGGTGAGTGGGCAAATTCATGGCAGATGCAATTTAATGTGGATAAATGTGAGGTTATCCACTTTGGTGGCAAAAACAGGAAAACAGATTATTATCTGAATGGTGGCCGATTAGGAAAAGGGGAGGTGCAACGAGACCTGGGTGTCATTATACACCAGTCATTGAAAGTGGGCATGCAGGTACAGCAGGCAGTGAAAAAGGCGAATGGTATGCTGGCACTTATAGCGAGAGGATTCAAATACAGGAGCAGGGAGATACTACTGCAGTTGTACAAGGCCTTGGTAAGACCACACCTGGAGTATTGTGTGCAGTTTTGGTCCCCTAATCTATGGAGAGACATCCTTGCCATAGAGGAGTACAAAGAAAGTTCACCAGATTGATTCCTGGGATGGCAGGACTTTCATATGATGAAAGACTGGATCAACTAGGCTTATACTCTCTGGAATTTAGAAGCTATGGAGGGATCTTATTGAAACGTATAAAATCCTAAAGGGATTGGACAGGCTAGATGCAGGAAGATTGTTCCCGATGTTGGGGAAGTCCAGAACAAGGGGTCAAAGTTTGAGGATAAAGGGGAAGCCTTTTAGGACCGAGATTAGGAAAAGCTTCTTCACACAGAGAGTGGTGAATCTGTGGAATTCTCTGCCACAGGAAACAGTTGAGGCCAGTTCATTGGCTATATTTAAGAGGGAGTTAGATATGGCCCTCGTAGCTAAAGGGATCAGGGGGTATGAAGGGAAGGCTGGTACAGGATTCTGAGTTGGATGATCAGCCATGATCATACCGAATGGCGGTGCAAGCTTGAAGGGCCGAATGGCCTACTCCTGCACCTATTTTCTATGTTTCTAAGGCAATAACCTATCCCTCAACGTCAGCAAGATGAAGGAATTGATTGTTGACTTCAGCAGACCGCACGACCCAATTTACATCAGTGGTGCGCAAGTGGAACAGGTCAAAAGCTTTAAGTTCCTCGGGGTCAATATCACAAATGAACTGACTTGGTCCAACCAAGCAGAGTTCACTGCTAAGAAGGCCCAAGAGCACCTTTACTTCCTGAGAAAACTAAATAAATTTAGCCTGTTCTCTAAAACCCTCACTAATTTTTATAGATGCACCGTAGAAAGCATTCTTCTAGGGTGCATCACAAGTTGCTCTGTCCAAGACCGAAAGAAACTGCAGAAGCTCGTGAACACGGCGCAGCACATCACACAAACCAATCTTCCGTCCTTGGACTCACTTTACACCGCACGCTGTCGGAGCAGTGCTGCCAGGATAATCAAGGACACGACCCACCCAGCCAACATACTTTTCGTCCCTCTTCTCTCCAGGAGAAGGCTCAGGAGCTTGGAGACCCATACGGCCAGATTTGGGAACAACTTCTTTCCAACTGTGATAAGACTGCTGAACGGATCCTGACCTGGATCTGGGCCGCACCCTCCAAATATCTGGACCTGCCTCTCGTTTTTTTTGCACTACCTTACTTTCCATTTTTGTATTTTCTAGTTATGATTTATAATTTAAAATTTTAATATTAACTAATTTTTAATATTTTTAATATTTAATATTTGTACTCCAGGGAGTGGAAAGCACAGAATCAAATATCGCTGTGATGATTGTACGTTCTAGTATCAATTGTTTAGCGACAATAAAGTATAAAGTATAAAAGGTTAAAAACCAGTAGAGATAGAGCAGTAAAGTACAGCCACATCCACACAGACTGATTAAACAGTTAATTTAAGAGATCACTCAAGGTAATAATTTCCTCCTGATTTCTTTTCCATTTCTAACTGCCAATTCTTAAAATACTTATTACCTTGATAACTTTAGTGACATTTTGTTGTGGAGATTTCCTCCGCTCCCTCTACCCCCACTGCTCTCTGCAACTTGAAACACATCAGCTTTCTCACTTTTCCAGTTTGGAATGAAGACATTTTTGACCTGAGGAGTTGATTTTATTCCTCTCCCCACTGATGCTGCCTGACCCGCTAAGTACCTCCAGAATTTGTGTCTTTGTTTTGGATTTCCAACAATTGTTGTTTTTGTTTTGTTCAGTAAATGAGAAGATTGTCATGGTCTGGTCCGTGAAGTCCGCATTCCGATTCACGGTCCGGTCCATCGACCCTTGCTGCAGGTTTTCCTGTCTACCCTGTTTCTGTTCCTGTTGAGCACTACTTAAAGCAGCTGATTCTCGTTGGGGCTGGCTGCATAAATACCTCCAGAGACCAGGGCACGGCTGCTGCATTGTTCTTGTCCTTGTATCCCTTCCCCTGCCTTCTGTTTCCTCGCCTGAAGCCTTGCTTTGTCTTGCCGGTAACTCTTGCCTCACCTGAAGTTCTTGTCTCGCCTTGCATTGTCTGAAGCCTTGCTTGTCTTGCTGGTAACTCTCGCCTCGTCTCGCCTGAAGTCTTGTCTTGGAGCCACCCTGAACCTAGCTCCCTTCCTGTCCCTTGCTTCCGTCGGGTAAGCCAGGCCAGATTGCCATTACCCTGCGGTGGGTCCTGTCCCTTGCCTCCATCGGGTAGGCCAGGCCAGATTGTCGTTACCCTGCGGTGGGTCCTGTCCCTTGCCTCCATCGGGTAAGCCAGGCCGGATTGCCGTTACCCTGTGGTGGGTTCTGTCCCTTCCTGTCCCTTTCCGCCATCAGGTAAATCAGGCCAGATTACCGTTACCCTACGGTGGGTTCTGTCCCTTCCTGTCCCTCGCCTCTGTCGGGTGGAGATCCGCACCCTGCCCAGGAGGAGCTCAAGACCCCAAGCTTTGAGCCTCGCCCCAAGCCAAGCTTCAAGACCCCAAGTCTCAAGCCTCACCTCCAGTCTCAGGTCACCAGCCTCGCCTCAAGTTCGGGTCTCCAGCCTCGCCTCAAGTCTGAAGACTTCAACCTTGTCCTGCCTGCCAGCCAAGTCATGTCCTTGCCTAGTTCTGGGGTCCGAGCCAGAGGCAAGACCCAGGTTCTGGGTCCTTGTCCAGTCTCTGGCTCGGAGTCCAAGCCCAGGCTCCTAAGCTCTCTTGTCCAGTCCTGTTCCGGGTTCCCGGTTTTCGTGTCCATGTCCTTGCCCTCACCCTGTATCCTTGTCCTGTCCCTAGTACTTCAGTATCTGTGTCTTGCACTTGGGTCTGTTCCCAGCCACCTCCTTATGACAATGATACCTTTCCTCTTAGCAAAATGTTGAAAAGCCGAGGACATGAAACTAAAATAATTGGACCAATTAGAGAGAGGGATGAGGAAAAAGAGTTCATTCAGAGGGTGGTAAGGATTTGATATATGCCATGTGAAAGTGTTTGCATCAGAAACTTTTACTGCATTTAGGCAATACTTGGATGTGTTCTTGAAGAGTCCCTGCAGGGTTATAAATCAAATATGGAAGGGTAAAAAGGCTACAGAGTCCTTATTGGACTAGCACAGGCACAATGAGCTAAATGGCCTTTGTGCTACTTGCAAGTTTTCCACGGTTTAAAAAAAATAAATAAACTGAGAAAATACAATATGATACTTTTACAGTGATACTTCAGTCCATTTTCCTATATTAAAATAACAGTATTATGCCTAGATCTTCAAATGAATTCCTTGATCATTTAGTGTTTGCACAATTCTTTCTCAAAGTGTGATTAAAAACTATTATATGTATACTAGATTTAGTCAGCTTCAAAAATAAAGCATCTTCCAATAAGTTTTCATCTATGGAAATCAAGCTTTAGTTAGGCTTAATATCTAAACCATTGGAAATCCGTACCTAACACAACACAAAATGCTGGAAGAAACAGCAAGTCAGGCAGCACTAATGGAAGGAAATGATCAGTTGATGTCTTGGGCCATGACCTTTAATCAGGGCGGGCTTGTGTCTCTATAGGAAATTTGTCATCCGTCTTGAGCAACTCTATTTCCCTTGCATCCAACTATGAATCGCAATCAAGGAAAGCAAAACTCTGAACCATAAATTTGTAATACCCACAGATAAAACTTTATCTTAGATCACAGGCAACACACACAAAAAATGCTGGTGAATGCAGCAGGCCAGGCAGCATCTATAGGAAGAGGTACAGTCGACGTTTCGGGCCGAGACCCTTCAACTTTTCTTGGATCACAAGCAGTTTTCAAAAAGGTCAATTTCAGCAGGAAAGAGGGGCCCCACCAATAAAAATCACTGTTGCATTCAGATAACATCCAACTATAAAAGTATAATGATGTTGTGCATGGTGCATGAACACACTCCTTAACAACGATCCCATAATGTCCACTTTTAATGGCTTTCAATAAAGGCTGTTCCTTCAAGCAGACATCATAACTAGTATCCAGTCTGTGATGCCAATGATATGGTGTAGAGGACAGTAGTCTACCTGGGAACTGGATGGACAGCTATTTTCTGAAGTACTGCTCTTTTAATTTGCCACTCAATCTATTGCTTAAAATAATAGTTCCACGTGGATGATATAATCTTCTTTTCAAGTTTATTAACAGATTTGATACAGCACAATATAGCACAAACAGTTTAACCTTGTCCCAAAAATTCAAATCATATTACAGGCTGCATTTAATATGGAAGGTAAACTTAAAACTAATACTCAGCATGATATTTAAGTAGGCCTATAATCAACCTCTAGAATAGACTGCTTCAGCAAATGGACTTAGTAATTAGCAATTCATAAACACAAGAGATTCTGCAGATATTGAAAATCTTGAACAACACATACAAAATGCTGGAGGAGCTCAGCATATTAGAGAGCATCTATGGACAGGATAATAAACGGCTGACGTTTCGGACTAAAACCCTTTTTGGGTCAATATTAAGTGTGGGTCAATATTAAGTGTCTCGCGCAAAACATCAACTGTTTATTCCCCTTCCTAGATGCTGTCTAAAAACAGATTTCTTATTTAAAATTCAATTTGGAATGCACAAAACATGAGTAATTTGACACTGTAAAAGCATCATGGTTGAGAAGGGGGAAAAAGACTAGATTTACAGCTGCCCAAACCTCTTAACCTCAATTGTTTTCACTTTCAGCCTGGACTGTTGTAGTCAATTTGACAGAGACTCCAACTAGCCAGCAAATCCATTACCACTGCATCATGAAGGCAGAAGGAAAACTAAATGCTGCTTGGTCTCCTTTATCATATAGCAAAGTTCAAATGTTTCCATGAGTTTGGACACCAAAGATCAGCAGTTTTTGACTCTACATTAAAAGGCAAGAATTAGAATTAAAGTTGACTCTTAAGTTATCTACAGGCACCACAGAATAACTAACCCTGACTGTATATTCCTCTCTCCTATCCAGGGCAGAAAAGGTCAATATCAACACCAATATACCTCACCTGACTAATACCTGCAAGTCAGGGTGGACCAGCAAACAAACACTGGTCTGCATCTCTGGTCTGCATATCTTCAAGCATAATTAAACAGTGTTTAATATTGCAAGTATATTACTCACCCAAAATTATGTCCATGAATCACTTGTATGGATTTCCAACAGACTAAACTCTTTGTACAGTATCAAAATGGACATCCAATTCTATTATACAGAATGCCAAAGGACCAGGACATTTCCACATCAACCTGCATAGAGCTCCAAGGGATCCAACTCCTTCTCACTCAACCTCTTTACAAAGAATTCCAAAAGATCCGATGCCTTCCAGTTGCATGCCACAATATACTAAACCCTTTCTTATTCAACTGCTCGTATTGTTTATGCTTCGATAGGAAAAACTCTTTCCTGTTCATTCTTATTATGTGGAATTAACCAGTTTTCCACTAACTCCTGATGTGTATAATAATTCAATGTTAACTTCCTTCCCTTTCATTGCCATTGTATAAAAAATCTTATTTCCAAATCTGAGCCACGTGTTTCTTCCATGATAGGCAATGCAGTACTTACGGTTCATTCCAACATCATGGTAGGTCAGGATTGCTGGGCGGTTTCCTTTAGGAGCACCACGGATAACAACATGCAACATCCCATAGGGGGTTTCAATGTCATGCTCCTAGAGAGATTGACAACAACAACAATCAGTTACTGGAAATCTCATTTTTATTTACCAAGATTCTTGATTGCACACATCCGCACATTATATGATAAACTCAGGCATTACATATGGTCACCTTCTTATCCATTATACACACAAGTGTAGACATTATTCCTCATTAATGGATCCTTGTTCAATCTATTTGATATTGTACTCCTTACAATCCCTCTCTCATTAAATTAGTGATTGTATTACCTTGCATTATATTCCTTGTATAATACAGGTTTACCCCGCCATCCGAAGGTAGAGCGTTCCTATGAAACGGTTCGTAAGCCAAAATGTCGTAAAGCGAAGAAGCAATTACCATTTATTTATATGGGAAAATCTTGTGAGCGTTCGCAGACCCAAAAATAACCTACCAAATCATGCCAAATAACACATAAATCCTAAAATAACAGTAACATATAGTAAAAGCAGGAATGATATGATAAATACACAGCCTATATAAAGTAGAAATACTTCTCTACAACAATTGCCTGCACAGATCTCCGAAGCGAAAATCTCACGCAAGCACTCTCGGCAGAAAATCTCACGCAAGCGCTGTTGGCATAAACGCGCTCTCCAGTAACCTTTAAACTATGAAGCTGCCAAATCTACCAAATAACACGTAAAAATACACAGCCTATATAAAGTAGAAATAATGTACGTACAGTATAGTATCACTTACCGGAATTGGGAAAACAGCGCCAAGCAGACTGATGATGGTGTATTAGACTGAGTCGTTGCAAGCTGGGTGATGCAGTGGCCCCCACCCTCCGGGCCGCCGTCCCGATACATTGCCGCAAAGAACGCAGCGGTAGCCAGGAGGTACTCAGCACATCTTTAAGAAAAAAGCCAAAATAAACATGCTAATTAATTAGGTGCTGCCCGGCACGTAAATGTTGGCGCGGATCAGAGGCGATTGCCCATTACATCGCCTCTGATCTGGGCTGACAATTACGTGCTAGGTGGCACCTAATTAATTAGCATGTTTATTTCGGCTTTTTTCTTAAAGATGTGCTGTGCGCCTCCTGGCTACCGCTGCGTTCTTCGCAAATCGGTACAGTATCTGTCCGGGGCACAGGTGTTGGGGTAGTGGGACACGGGGGTGTCATCTCATCGTCGATCAGGGCAGGCAGCTCATCTTCTCCTATGACTGTCCGCCTCGATGTCGAAGGTCGAGGTTCGTCATCTGCTGTGGCTGATGTGGAAGGCTTGCTTGACTGCTGAGCCTCGTGCATTTTTCTATCATACAGTTGTTTGTAAGGACTCAAACCATCCTGCAAATATCCCCTAAACCTATGTACCCTTTCAAAATTAAAGTCATACTTTATCATTGCAGAGAAAATCTCACGCAGTTGCTTCACTTTCTGCATTCGGTTGCATTCGGTTTTGATTGTTATCCTTTCCTCTTCCAATTACATCAGCTTTTCATCTATCAGTTCTTGGTCATGGGATGCCAAAACCTCTTCAACATCATCTTCGTCAACTTCCACAAGCCAAACTCACTTTGTCCTTACTTCGTTCACCACGATCGAAATGTTTAATTATGTCTAGTTTTAAGCTAAATGTAACACCCTTACTCTTTCAGGCTTTTCCGACACCTTAGAACTCATCTTGCTAACGGCTGCTCAATGCAACGTGTTAAGGCAATACCGTTCCGAATCCGGGGGAGAGCGGCTGCTCGGGGCGCGCGCTGCCTTTTATCACGCACTGATTTTTCGCGCGCTGCCTTTCTTTGTAACAGTGAAAACACCTTCTGAAAGCAAAAACAGGGTACTAATGAAGGTCTTTCGTAACAGTGAGGTTTCATAAAACGAACATTCGAAAAGCGGGGGACACCATTACAGAGCCCCACCATTTAGAAGCCTGTTAAATCAGTACTTAATGCATAATTTCATCTCCATATCTTAGTAAATACAGCGATTGCATAGTCTCAACATCCCTGCCTCCTCTTAGTTGTAACATAGCACTGCACCAGTTTATAATCAATATGTCATTATAAATCGGTGACCATAACATTTCTCTTTTTCGTTTATCTAAAGTAGTGATTCTGTAATTGCACTGTAAACCTACTCTGTAGACATCTTCCAGAAGGATTGTCCAGGAAGGACTCCTAACACAATATGTGGACAGGCCATCCAGAGGAGAGGCCATGCTGGATATAGTACAAAGCAGTGAGCCTGGTCAAGAGAACAATCTCTCTCTGGGTGAGCATTTTAGAGACAGTGACCACAACTCCTTGACTATTACCATAACCTTGGATAGGTTTGGGAGCATACTGTATGGCAAAATATTTAATTGGGGAAGGGCAAATTATGAAGCTATTTGGCAGGAACTTGAGAACATAAATGGGAACAGATGTACTCAGGGAAATGTACAATGGAAATATGGAGTTTGTTTCAGGAGCACATGCATGGCATTCTGGATAGGTTTGTCCCTTTGAGGTAGGGAAAGGTTGGCAAGGTGAAGAAACCATGGCTGATAAAAGAAGTGGGACATCTAGTCAAGAGGGAAAAGGAAGTATACCTAAGTTAAGAAAGCAAGGATCAGACAGGCTCTTGACAGTTGTAAGATAACTAGGGAAGAGCTTAAGAAGAGACTTAGGAGAGCTAGAAGAGACAATGAGAAGGCCTTGGTGAGTAGGATTAAGGAAAATCCCAAGGCATTCTACACGTATGTGAAGATTAGAAGGATGACTAGAGTGAAGGTAGGACAGATCAGGGATTAAAGAGGAAATGTGTGCCTGGAGTCTGTGAAATTAGGGGAGATCATAGAGTCAAAGAACACTACTATACAGAAATAGGCCTTTTGGCCCATCTAGTACGTTCTGAACTATTACTGTCTAGACCCATTGACCTGCACCTGGACCATAGCCCACCATATGCCTCCCATCCATGTACATAGAAACATAGAAAATAGGTGCAGGAGTAGGCCATTCGGCCCTTCGAGCCTGCACCGCCATTTATTATGATCATGGCTGATCATCCAACTCAGAACCCTGCCCCAGCCTTCCCTCCATACCCCCTGACTCCCGTAGCCACAAGGGCCATACCTAACTCCCTCTTAAATATAGCCAATGAACTGGCCTCAACTGTTTCCTGTGGCAGAGAATTCCACAGATTCACCACTCTCTGTGTGAAGAAGTTTTTCCTAATCTCGGTCCTAAAAGGCTTCCCCTCTATCCTCAAACTGTGGCCCCTCGTTCTGGACTTCCCCAACATTGGGAACAATCTTCCTGCATCTAGCCTGTCCAATCCCTTTAGGATTTTATACGTTTCAATCAGATTCCCCCTCAATCTTCTAAATTCCAATGAGTACAAGCCCAGTTCATCCAGTTTTTCTTCATATGAAAGTCCTGCCATCCCAGGAATCAATCTGGTGAACCTTCTTTGTACTCCCTCTATGGCAAGGATGTCTTTCCTCAGATTAGGGGACCAAAGCTGCACACAATACTCCAGGTGTGGTCTCACCAAGGCCTTGTACAACTGCAGTAGTACCTCCCTGCTCCTGTACTCGAATCCTCTCGCTATAAATGCCAGCATACCATTCGCCTTTTTCACCGCCTGCTGTACCTGCATGCCCACTTTCAATGACTGGTGTATAATGACACCCAGGTCTCGTTGCACCTCCCCTTTTCCTAATCGGCCACCATTCAGATAATAATCTGTTTTCCTATTTTTGCCACCAAAGTGGATAACTTCACATTTATCCACATTAAATTGCATCTGCCATGAATTTGCCCACTCACCCAACCTATCCAAGTCACCCTGCATCCTCTTAGCATCCTCCTCACAGCTAACACTGCCACCCAGCTTTGGGTCATCCGCAAACTTGGAGATGCTGCATTTAATTCCCTCATCCAAGTCATTAATATATATTGTAAACAACTGGGGTCCCAGCACTGAGCCTTGCGGTACCCCACTAGTCACCGCCTGCCATTCTGAAAAGGTCCCGTTTATTCCCACTCTTTGCTTCCTGTCTGCTAACCAATTCTCCACCCACACCAATACCTTACCCCCAATACCGTGTGCTTTAAGTTTGCACACTAATCTCCTGTGTGGGACCTTGTCAAAAGCCTTTTGAAAATCCAAATATACCACATCCACTGGTTCTCCCCTATCCACTCTACTAGTTACATCCTCAAAAAATTCTATGAGATTCGTCAGACATGATTTTCCTTTCACAAATCCATGCTGACTTTGTCCGATGATTTCACCACTTTCCAAATGTGCTGTTATCACATCCTTGATAACTGACTCCAGCAGTTTCCCCACCACCGACGTTAGGCTAACCGGTCTATAATTCCCCGGTTTCTCTCTCCCTCCTTTTTTAAAAAGTGGGGTTACATTAGTCACTCTCCAATCCTCAGGAACTAGTCCAGAATCTAACGAGTTTTGAAAAATTATCACTAATGCATCCACTATTTCTTGGGCTACTTCCTTAAGCACTCTAGGATGCAGACCATCTGGCCCTGGGGATTTATCTGCCTTCAATCTCTTCAATTTACCTAACACCACTTCCCTACTAACATGTATTTCACTCAGTTCCTCCATCTCACTGGATCCTCTGTCCCCTACTATTTCTGGAAGATTATTTATGTCCTCCTTAGTGAAGACAGAACCAAAGTAATTATTCAATTGGTCTGCCATGTCCTTGCTCCCCATAATCAATTTACCTGTTTCTGTCTGCAGGGGACCTACATTTGTCTTTACCAGTCTTTTCCTTTTTACATATCTATAAAAGCTTTTACAGTCCGTTTTTATGTTCCCTGCCAGTTTTCTCTCATAATCTTTTTTCCCCTTCCTAATTAAGCCCTTTGTCCTCCTCTGCTGAACTCTGAATTTCTCCCAGTCCTCAGGTGAGCCACTTTCTCTGGCTAATTTGTATGCTTCTTCTTTGAAATTGATACTATCCCTAATTTCTCTTGTCAGCCACGGGTGCACTACCTTCCTTGATTTATTCTTTTGCCAAACTGGGATGAACAATTGTTGTAGTTCATCCATGCAACCTTTAAATGCTTGCCATTGCATATCCACCGTCAATCCTTGAAGTGTCATTTGCCAGTCTATCTTAGCTAATTCACGTCTCATACCTTCAAAGTTACCCCTCTTTAAGTTCAGAACCTTTGTTTCTGAATTAACTATGTCACTCTCCATCTTAATGAAGAATTCCACCATATTATGGTCACTCTTACCCAAGGGGCCTCTCACGACAAGATTGCTAATTAACCCTTCCTCATTGCTCAAAACCCAGTCCAGAATAGCCTGCTCTCTAGTTGGTTCCTGGACATGTTGGTTCAAAAAACCATCCCGCATACATTCCAAGAAATCCTCTTCCTCAGCACCTTTACCAATTTGGTTCACCCAATCTACATGTAGATTGAAGTCACCCGTTATAACTGCTGTTCCTTTATTGCACACATTTCTAACTTCCTGTTTAATACCATCTCCAACCTCACTACTACCGTTAGGTGGCCTGTACACAACTCCCACCAGCGTCTTCTGCCCCTTAGTGTTACACAGCTCTACCCATATCGATTCCACATCTTCCCGGCTTATGTCCTTCCTTTCTGTTGCGTTAATCTCTTCTTTAACCAGCAACGCCACCCCATCTCCCCTTCCTTCATGTCTATCCCTCCTGAATATTGAATATCCCTGAACGTTGAGCTCCCATCCCTGGTCACCCTGGAGCCATGCCTCTGTGATCACAACTATATCATAATCATTAATAACAATCTGCACTTTCAATTCATCCACCTTATTATGAATGCTCCTTGCATTGACACACAAAGCCTTCAGGCGCTCTTTTACAACTCTCTTAGCCCTTATACAATTATGTTGAAAAGTGGCCCTTTTTAATGCTTGCCCTGGATTTGTCAGCCTGCAACTTTTACTTTTCTCCTTTGTACTTTTTGCTTCTACCCTCACTTTACACCCCTCTGTCTCTCTGCACTGGTTCCCATCTCCCTGTTGTGAACTAACCTCCTCACGCCTAGCCTCTTTAATTTGATTCCCACCCCCCAACCATTCTAGTTTAAAGTCACCTCAGTAGCCCCCGCTAATCTCCCTGCCAGGATATTGGTCCCCCTGGGATTCAAGTGTAACCCGTCCTTTTTGTACAGGTCACGCCTGCGCCAAAAGAGGTCCCAATGATCCAAAAACTTTAATCCTCCCCCCTGCTCCAATCCCTCAGCCACGCATTTATCCTCCACCTCATCGCATTCCTACTCTCACTGTCGCGTGGCACAGGCAGTAATCCCGAGATTACTACCTTTGCGGTCCTTTTTCTCAACTCCCTTCCTAGCTCCCTATATTCTCCTTTCAGGACCTCATCCCTTTTCCTACCTATGTCATTGGTACCTATATGTACCACGACCTCTGGCTCCTCACCCTCCTACTTCAGGATATCTTGGACACGATCAGAAATATCCCGGACCCTGGCACCAGGGAGGCAAACTACCATCCAAATTTCTCTTAAATATTGAAATTGTACCCGCATCCACCACTTCTGCTGGCAGCTCATTCCAGCCTCTGAGTGAAGTTGTTCCCCACAGTGTTACCCTTAAACATTTCACATTTCACCCTCGACCCATGACCTTTAGACTTTTTCTTCTAGTTACTGGAAAAAGTCTGCTTGCACTTACCCTAGCTATACGCCTCATAATTTTGCATACCTTTATCAAATCTTCCCTCATTCTCCTACGCTCCAGGGAATGAAGTCCTAACCTCTTCAACCTTTCCCTATAACTCAGGTCCTCAAGTCCTGGCAACAGTCTTGTAAATTTTCTCTGCATTCTTTCAATCTTATTGATATTTTTTCTGTAGGTAGGTAGCTTCACACAATAGTCCAAATTGGGAGTCACCATTATCTTATACAACTCCAACATAACATCCCAGCTCCTGTACTCAATTTTTTTTTATTTATGGCCAACATGCCAAAGCTCTCTTTGTGACCGTATCTACCCGTGATGCTACTTTCAAGGAAATATGGATCTGTAAGCCCATATCCCCCTCTTCTACTGCACTCCTCAGTGCTCCACCGTTCACTGTGCAAGTCCTCCCCTGGTTTGTCCTCCCAATGTGCAACACCTCACACCTGTCTGCATTAAATTCCATCTGCCATTTTTCAGCCTATTTTTCCAGCTGGTCCAGATCCTGCTGCAAGCTTTGATAGCCTTCCTCATTGACCACTACAGCCCAAATCATGGTGTCATCGGCAAATTTGCTGATCCAATTTACCACATTATCATCCACATTGTTGATATAGATGACAAACAGCAATGGACCCAGCACCGATACCTGCGGCACTCCACTAGTCACAGGCCTCCTGTCAGACAGGCAACCATCTACTACCACTCTCTGACTTCTCCTACAAAGCCAATGTCTAACCCAATTTACTACCTCATCCTGAATGCCCAGTGAATGAACATTCTTGACCAACATCACATGTGAGACCTTATCAAAGGCCTTGGTCAAGTCCATGTAAACAGCATCCACTGTCATGCCTTCATCATTCTTCCTGGTAACTTCCTCGTAAAACTATAAAATTGGTTAGACACAACCTATCATGCACAGACCCATGCTGACGATCCCCAATCAATCCATATCTATCCAAATACTTGTATATCCAGTTCCTTAGAATATTTTCCAATAAAATGCCCATTTCTCGTATCAGACTCACCGGCCTATAATTTCCCAGTATTAAGGTCCTCAATGAAAAACTTGCTTCAGCATTTACCAGTGAGGGTGTCCTTAATGAATGTGAGAACGGTGTAGAAAAGGCTAACATGCTGGAACATGTCAACATTAAGAACGAGAATGTGCTGGAACATTTGAAAAACATTGGGATAGAAATGTACTGGGGCTGAATGGAATATATCCTAGATAACTGCTGCACCCATAGCAATGATTTTTGCATCCTCACTGGCCACAGGTGAAGTACCAGAAGATTGGAGGTTGGCAAACATTATTCTTTTGCTCAAGGTAATAAGAATAATCTTCGGATTTGTATCCCAGTGAGTGGGCAAACTATCGGACAGGATTCCTAGAGACAGGATTTGGAGAAGGATAGTCTGATTAGGGATAACCAGCATGATTTGTGAGGGGCATATTATGTCTCACGAGCCTGACTGAATTCTCCAAGGTAGTGACAAAACAATTTGATGAAGGTAGAGCAGTGGATGTTTGTATATGGATTTTAATAAAGCATTTAACAGGGCTCATCATGGTAGGGTCATTCAGAAAATCAGGAGGCACTGGATTAAGGAAAACTTGGCTGTGTGGATCCAGAACTGGCCAGCCCACAGAAAACAGAGGGCAGTAATGGATGGAGTATACTCTGCCCAGAGGTTGACGACTAGTGATGTTCCACAGAGATCTGCTCTGGCACCCCTGCTCTTGTGATTTTTCAAAAACATTTTTGGATGAGGAAGTGGAAAGGTGAGATATTTGTGAGATAGTAAGTTTGCAGATGGTTGGTGGTGTGGATAGTGTAGAAGGTTACAACAGGACCCTGACAGGATGCAAAGCTGGGCTGAGCACTGGCAGATGGATTTTAATCTGGAAAGGTGCGTAGTGATACTTGAAGGTAATAGTCAGGATTAATCACAGGATTCGCAGCAGCATGGAGGAACAACGGGATCTTGGGGCCCATGCCTATAGATATCTCAAAGTTGCTGTGCAAGCATTTACAGTAATTACAATGGCATATGATGTGTTGGTCTTCATTAGTCAGAGGACTGAGTTCAAGAGCTCCTCGATAAAACTCAGGTTGGACTACAGTTGGAATATTGTGTTCAGTTTTGGTCACGTCATTATAGGAAGGGTGTGGAATATTTAGAGATGGTGCAGAGGAGATTACCAGGATGCTGCCTGGATTAGAGAACAAACCTTATGAGGAATGGTTGAGCAAGCCTCGGCTTTTCTTTTTGGAGTGAAGGAGGATGAGAGATGAGAAACACGGATAAAGTGGTCAGCCTGCAACTTTTTCCAGGGTGTAAATGGCTAATATGGGAGGGCATAATTTTAAGATATTTGGAGGAAAGTATGGGGGGGGGGGTTCTATCAGAGGTATGTTTTATTGCTTACATAGAGAGTGACATGATCTTGGAAAACACTGCTGAGCATGATAGACTCTCAAACAGGCACACGGATGAAAGAAAAATGGAATGCTATGTGGGAGGGAAGCATTAGATTGATCTTGGAGTAGGTTAAAAAGTCAGCAGAATATTGTGGGCAGAAGGGTCTTTACTGTGCTGTAGTGTTCTATGTTCTATTACCATCAGCAAAGGCAGGATTATTGTTAAAACATTCATTTTGCATTCATATGGACAATTGAAAACTACCCTAACATAAACATAAGAACATGGGGTATAGGAGCGGGAGTTGGCCATTTGCCCATCCAGACTACTCTAATATTCAATAAGATCACGGCTGATCTGGCCATGGACTCAATTCCACCTACCTGCCTTTCCCCCCATAACCCTTAATTCCCCTACTGTGTAGAAATCCATCGAACTGTGTCTTAAGTATATTTAATGAGGTACAAAATTCCACAGGTTCACTACCTTCTGGGAAAAGCAATTTCTTCTCTTCTCTGTCCTAAATCTATTCCCCCAAATCTTGAGGCTACGTCCCTTAGTTTTAGTCTAACTAACTTTTATTTTTTTTTAATTTTAGCGTTACAGTACGGCAACAAACCCTTCTGAGCCAATGAGCCCAGACTGCCCAATTATGCCCATGTGACCAATGAACCTGCTAAACATATGTCTTTGGAATATGGGAGGAAACCAGAACACCCAGAGGAAATCCACATGGTCACGTGGAGAATGTACCAGCACAGCAGCCAGGATGTGGATTACAAATTACAGCAGGAGATAGAAAAGTTGTGTCAGAAGGGCAATGTCATAATTGTTGGGGATTTTAACATGAAAGTGGATTGGGAAAACCAGGCCAGTACTGGACCTCAAGAGAGAAAATTTGTAGAATGTCTAAGGGATGGCTTTTTAGAACAGCTTGTTGTTGAGTCCTCTAGGGAATTGACTGTGCTGGATTGGGTGTTGTGCAATGATCCGGAGGTGATAAGAGAACTTAAGGTTAAGGAACCCTTAGGGAACAGTGATCACAATATGATCAAATTTACTTTGCAATTTGAGAAGGAGAAACTGAATTCCAAAGTGTTGGTATTTCAGTGGAATAAAGGAAATTACAATGGCATGAGAGGGGAACTGGCCAAATTTGACTGGAAAGGGACACTAGCAGGAAGGACAGCACAGCAGCAATGGCTGGAGTTACTGCGAAAAATGAGGGAAGTGCACGACAGATATATTCCAAATAAGAAGGAATTTTCGAGTGGAAGGAGGACACTACTGTGGCTGACAAGTGAAGTCAGAGCCAAAGTAAAAGCAAAAGAGAGGGCATACAAGGAAGCCAAAGCTAGTGGGTAGAGAGATGATTGGGAAGCTTTTAAAAACTTACAGAAAGAAACTAAGAAGGTCATTAGAAAGGGAAAGATGAACTTTGAAAGAAAGTTGGTGACTATTATCAAAGAAGCTTTTTTAAGTATATAAAGGGTAAACGAGAGTTGAGGGTAGATACAGGACCAATAGAAAATGACGCTGGAGATATTGTAATGAGAGACTCAGAGATGGTAGAGGAAATGAATCCGTATTTTGCATCAGTCTTCACAGTGGAAGACATCTGCAGTATACTATTCATTCAAGAGAGTCAAGGAAGTTAAGTATGTGCAGTGAAAATTATGGAAGCTTAATGGTTTGGAACTGATGGAATGTACCCTCAGGATCTGAAGGAAGTAGCGGGAGAAATTACAAAGTTATTAACAATGATCTTTCAAAAATCGATAGTTTCTGGCTTTGTACCGGATGATTGGAAAATGGCAAATGTTACTCTGCTATTTAAGAAGGGTGGGAGGCAGCAGAAAGGAAACTATGGACTTGTTAGCCTGACATCAGTGGTTGGGAAGTTGTTAGAATCAATTGTTAGGGATGAGATGACGGGGTACCTGGAGGCACATGACGAGATAGGCCAAAGCCAGCATGGTTTCCTGAAAGGAAAATCCTGCCCGACTAACCTACTGCAATTTTTTGAGAAATTTACAGGCAGGGTAGACAAAGGAGATATAGTAGATGTGGTGTACTTGGATTTTCAGAAGGTGTTTGACAAGGTGTCACATATGAGGCTGCTTAGAAAGATAAGAGCCCATGGAATTACAGGGAAGTTATTAGCATGGGTGAAGCATTAGCTGATTGGCAGAAAACAGGGAGTGGGAATAAAAAGATCCTATTCTAGCTGGCTGCCAGTTACCAGTGGAGTTCCACAGGGATTGGTTTTGGAACCACTGCTTTTTACAATGTACTGTATGTCAAAGATTTGCCAATGATACAAAGATAGGTGGAGAGTGGATAGTGTTGAGGAAACACAGAGCCTGTAAAGAGACTAAGATAGTTTAGGGGAATGGGCAAAGTGGCAAATGAAATACAATGTTGGAAAGTGTATGGTCATGCACTTTGGTGGAAAAAATAAACGGACAGACTATTATTTAGATGGGGAGAGAATTCAAAATGCAGAGGTGCAAAGGGACTTGGCATTTGTGTAGGATACCCTCAAGATTAACCTCCAGATTGAGTTGGTGGTGAAGAAGGCAAATGCAATGTTGGCATTCATTTCTAGAGGTATAGAGTATTAGAGCAGGGATGTGATGTTGAGGCTCTATAAGACACTCGTGAAACCACACTTGGAGTATTGCGTGCAGTCACAAGAATGATTCCTGAAATGAAAGGGTGACCATATGAGGAAAGTCTGCCAGCTCTTGGGCTATATTCCCTGGAGTTCAGAAGAATGAGGGAAGATCTCAATGAAACATTCCAAATGTTAAAAGTCCTGAACAAATTAGATATGGCAAAGTTATTTCCCATGGTAGGGGAGTCGAGGACAAGGGGGCACAACTTCAGGATTGAAGGATGTCCATTTAGAACAGAGATGCAGAGAAATTACTTTAGTCAGAAGGTGGTAAATCTGTGGAATTTGTTGCCACGAGTGGGTGTGGAGGCCAAGTCGCTGGGTATATTTAAGGCAGAGATAGATAGGTTCTTGATTAGCCAGGACATCAAAAGAGTATGGGGAGATGGCAGTGGAATAGG